>NW_022445143.1:0-2933 GCF_009761245.1 Sapajus apella
TTTATTAGGTTTGTTATTGCAGCACAGACCATCCTATTCTAATTAATCCAGTAAGGTCATTAGAGAGTTTCCTATTATAAGGATGGTAGCCTAATTAGATAGAAGAGAAGGCTGAATTCTCTGTCAAAAGAGAGCCAGTAGGCACTTGATTCCTAAAATTACAGTTGATAATTTAAGTAAGTGTTTCATCACTTGTATGTCGTGAATGATCAATATTCATATTTTTGCTATCAATGAAGTCATTACTTTAATCAAGTTTAACCAGGTTAGATAAATAATCCCAGACATTGAAACTTGAGAGTTTGCTTCTGAAATCACTTTTCTATAATAATTTCTTTTCCACTGGGAAGATACATTGTTAAGGTTGTTGGATCTAATAGTTCTATTTTCAGTTCTTCGAGGTATCTTCAAACTATTTTCCACAGAGGTTGAACTAATTTACATTTCCACCAACAGTGTATGAGCATCTCTTTTCTCTGCATTCATGCCAATGCTGTTTTGACTTTTTAATAATAGCTATTCTGATTGGTGTAACATGGTATCTCAATGTGGTTTTAATTTGCATTTCGCTGATGAATAGTTATGTTGAACATTGTCTCATGGGTTGTTGGTCACTTATAGTTCTTCTTTTGGGAAATGTCTTTTCATGTCCTTTGCCCGGTTTTTATTGAGATTGTTTGTTTTTTTCTTGTTGACTTGTTTGAGTTTCTTTTAGATTCAGTGTATTAATCCTTTGTTGGAGGCATGATTTGTCAATATTTTCTCCAATTCTGCAGGTTGTCTGTTTATCCTGCTGATTATTTCTTTTGCTGTGCAGACACTCTTTAGTTTGATTAAATTCCATTTGTCTATTTTTGTTTTTGTTATGTTTACTTTTGGGTTTTCATAATAAATTCTTTGCCTAGGCTGATGTCTGGAAGAGTTTTTCCTAGATTCTAGAATTTTTATAGTTTCAGGTCTTATGTTTAGTTTTCTAACACAACTTGAGTTAATTTTTGTATATGGTGAGAGATAGTGGTCCAGTTTCATTCTTTTGCATGTGGCTAGCCAGTTTTCCCAGCATCATTTATTGAAGAGGGAGTTCTTTCCACATTGTTTATTTTTATTGGCTTTATTGAAGATTAGTTGGTTGTAAGAAGGTGACTTTCTTTCTGGGGTCTCTATTCTCTTCCATTGATCTATGTGTCTATTTTAGTACCAGTAGCATGGTATTTTAGTTGCTGTAGTTTTCTAATATAATTTGAAGTCAGACAAGGTGGTGTCTTCAGATTTTCTCTTTTTGCTTAGGAGTACTTTGGTGATTCAGCCTAATTTTTATTTTATATATACTTCAGAATTTTTTTTTCTAATTCTGTAGAAAATGAGATTGGTAATTTGATAGGAACAGCATTGAATCTGTAGATTTTGGGCAATATGGTCGTTTGAGTGATATTGAGTCTTATAATTCATGAGCATGGGATGTTTTCCCATTTATCTGTGTCATCTACAATTTCTTTCATGAGCATTTTGTAGTTCTCCTTGTGGAAATCCTTCAATTCCTTGATTAGGTGTATTCCTTCATACTTAATGTTTTATTCTGGCTGTTGTAAATGGGATTATGTTCTTGATTTGGCTCTCAGCTTGAATGTTATTGGCAGATAGAAATGCTACCAATTTTATACATTTATTTTGTGTATTGAGACTTTACTGAAGTTTCTAATCAGATCTGGAAATCTTCCAGAGGAGTCTTTAGGATTTACTAGGTATATGATCATATTGTCAGTGAACAATAATAATTTGACTTCCTCTTTTCCAATCTGAATGCCTTTTATTTCTTTCTCTTGCCTGATAACTCTGGCGAGGGCTTCCATATTATATTGAATAGGAGCAGTGAGAATGGACAACTTTGTCTTGTGCCACTTTTTAGGGCACAAGAACTGGAACTTGCTTTCAACTTTTCTCCATTCAGTATTATGTTAACTGTGGCTTTGTCACATATGGCTCTTATTATTTTGAGATATGTTCCGTCTATGCCTAGTTTATTGAGGGTTTTTATCATGAAGGGATGTTGGATTTTATCAAATGCTTTTCTGTGTCTATTGAGATGATCATATGGTTTTTGTAATTAGTCCTGTTTATGTGGTGGATTATGTTTATTAATTTGTATATGTTGAATCATCCTTGCATGAATAAAGCCCACTTGATCATGATGAATTATTTTTTTACGTGCTGCTGGATTCAGTTTGCTAGTATTTTGTTGAGGATTTTTGTGCCTATGCTCATCATGGATATTTGCCTGATGTTTTCTGGTTTTTTTTTTTGATATCTCTTGGCAAGATTTTGATATTGGGATGATACTAGTTTTATAGAATCAGGGAGGAATCCCCCTTCCTCAGTTTTTTCAAATATAATTGGTACCAGATATTCTTTGTACATCCAGAGAAATTTAACTGTGAACCCATCTGGTCCAAGGCTTTTTTCGATTGGTAGGTGTTTTATTACTGATTCAATTTTATTACTCGTTATTGTTGTGCTCTGGATTTCTATTTCTTCATGGTTCAGTCTTGGGAGGTTGTGTGTTCCCAGAAATTTATCCATTTTCTCCAGATTTTATAGTCTGTGCACATACCATGTTCTTAGTAGTCTCTGAATATCTTTTACATTTCTTTTTTTCTTTTTTTTTTTTTAACTCTTGCTTTTTTTTTTCCCATTTATTTATTTTATTGCATTTTAGGTTTTGGGGTACATGTGAAGAACATGCAAAATTGTTGCATAGGAACACTTGTGGCAGTGTGATTTGCTGCCTTCCTCCCCATCACCTACATCTGGCATCTCTCCCCTTGCTATCTCTCCCCAGCTTCCCACCCCCCACCCTCCCTCCCCTATTTCCCCCCAACTGACCCCAGTGTGTAGTGCTCCCCTCCCTGTGTCCATGTGTTCTCATTGTTCAACAC
>NW_022445144.1:0-2933 GCF_009761245.1 Sapajus apella
TATTCTGTTCTTCTAAGCATAAAATGTGCTTTATGACTTTCACTCAAAGTCTGGAGATGGAGAAGTGTCATTGGTAACTTCTCCATCTTTAGTTATATATTATTATATGTTCCCTTGTCTGTAGACATAATGCTGTTGTCGTTCAGCATTTTTAGTTTATGGATTCAATCTTGAAAAAATACTGGACTAGAGTCAGCTACAGTTGGAGGCTCCCACTGAGAAGAATGAAACCAGTGTGTGAATCCTGCACTAGCAACTAAGGTATCTAGGCTATCTCGTTGGGACAGAAAACAAGGTTGATACAACCCAAGAGAGCAGGAAAAAGCAGGGTAGAGCAACGGTCCACTCAGTAGCTGCATGGGGGAGGGGGAGCTCCCACCCCCAGTCAGAAGAAATGGTGAGTAGTTGTGCTACCTCACCCAGAAAACCATGTGTTTTCTATGGATCTGTGCAATCTCTGCATCAGGAGATTCCCTGTGAGCTCATGCCACCAGTGCCTTGGGTCCGAAGCACAGACCTGTGCAGATTCTTGGTAGCTGCTTGGCTGAAGATTGCCTAAGACTACCAAGTTCCTGGGGGGAGAGCTGGCTGTCATCACTGTGGATGCCTGCTGCCTAAGATGACTGATCTGAGGGAATGGACAGCAGCCATCACTGCAGCTCCAGTTTGCCATTTTCCTCTGCTGGATTTGAGGAGACTGGGTGATTTGGACCCAGGAGAAATTCTCCACAGTGCAGCACAGCAGCTGTGGCAGACTGTGGCCAGATTGCCTCTTTAGGTTTGAGGATCCATCCCTCCTCACCAGGCAGGGTCTGGGAATTTCATCAACTAATGCCATGGGTTTAGGGACAGAACTCTAGTTTCCCTGGGATGGAGTCCATGCCAGAAGAAGCAGCTGGGGTCTCCACAGATCAGTGAACTTAGTCTTTTCCATTGCTGGCTCTGAGGAATCTGGGTGGACTCAGTCTTTTCCCTTACTGGCTCTGAGGAATTGGGGCAGTCGAGACAAGTGGGATTCCCCCAGTGCAGAGCTCCCCAGCCACCAAGGGGCAGCCAGAGTGCTTCATTAAGCAGGTCCCTGATCTTATGCCTCCTGACTAAGTGAGACCCCACAACAGGGGTTGCCAGACACCTTATACAGGAGCATTCCTGCTGGCATCAGGTTGGTGCCTCTCTGGAATGGAGCTCCCAGAGGAAGGAGCAAGCAGCTATCTTTGCTGTTCTGCAGTCTCCATTGGTGACACCTTCAGGTGTGGGAGGGATCCAGGCAAATAGGGTCTAGAGTGCCCCTCCCAGCAAACTGCAGCAGCCCTATAGAAGAGGTGCCTGACTGTTAAAAGAAAAACAAACAAAGCAACAGCAACAACAACATCAATTTTTAAAAATCCCATGAAAACCCTATCCAAAGGTCAGCAGCCTCAAAGATCAAAGGTAGATAAACTTGGGAAGATGAGAAGAATCAATGAAAAAGCACACTGAAAACTCAAAAGCCAGAATTCCTCTTCTCCTCCAGATGATCACAACACCTCTCCAGCAAGGGGCCAGACTGGGCTGAGACTGCGATGGATGAACTGGATGAAGTAGCCTTCAGAAAGTGGGTAAAATGAACTTCACTGAGCTAATGAGTATGTTCTATCCCAAAGCAAAGAGGCTAAGAACCATGACAAAATGTTACAGGAGCTGTTAACCAGAATAACCAGTTTAGAGAGGAACATAAATGACGTGATAAAGCTAAAAAACACAGCACAAGAATTTCATAATACAATCACAAGTATCAATAGCCAAACGGACCAAGCAGAGGAAAGAAAGAATATCAGAGCTGGAAGATTATCCTGCTGGAATAAGACAGGCAGACAATCTTAGAGACAAAAGAATGAAAAGGAATGAACAAAACTTCCAAGAACGATTGGATTATGTAAAAAAGACTGAATCTATGACTGATTGGGGTACCTGAAAGAGATGGTGAGAATGGAACCAAATTGGAAAACATACTTCAGGATGTCATCCAGAACTTCCCCAACCTACCAAGGCAGGTCAACATTCAAATTCAGGAAACTCTAAGAACCTCAGTAAGATAGCCCAAGATATTACCAACTGCAAGACCCATAATCATCAGATTCTCCAAGGTCAAATGAATTAAAAAATGTTAAGGGCAGCCAGAGAGAAAGGCCAAGTCACCTACAAATGGAAGACCATCAGAGTAATAGCAGACCTCTCAACAGAAATCCTACAGGCCAGAAGAGATTAGGGACCAGCATTCAACGTTCTTAAAGAAAATAATTTCCAACCCAGGATTTCATACCCAGACAAACTAAACTTTGTAAGTGGAGGAGAAATAAAGTCCTTTTCAGAGAAGCAAAATCTGTGGGACTTTCACACCAGCAGGCCTGCCTCACAAGAGCTCCTGAAGAAAGTAGTAAACGTGGAAAGAAAAAACCATTACCAGCCACTACAAAACAAGCTCTCAACAAACTAGGTATTGATGGAACATACCTCAAAATAATAAGAGCTGTTTAGGACAAACCCACAGCCAATATCCTACTGAATAGGCAAAAGCTGGTAGCATTTCCCTTGAAAACCGGCATAAGATGTACATGCTCTCTCTCACTACTCCTATTCAGCATAGTCTTGGCCGTTCTGGCCAGGGCATTCAGGCAAGGAAAGAAATAAAGTGTATTCAAATAGGGAGAGAGGAGTCAAACTGTCTCTATTTGCAGATGACATGATCCTATATCTACAAAACTCCATCCTCACAGTCCAAAAGCTTCTTAAGCTGATCAGCAACTTCAGCAAAGTCTCAGGACACAAAATCAGTGTGCAAAAATCACAAGCATTCCTATATACCAACAATAGACAAGCAGAGAGCCAAACCACAAATGAACTCCCATTCCCAATTGCTACAAAGAGAATAAAATACCTATGAATATAACTAA
>NW_022445145.1:0-2932 GCF_009761245.1 Sapajus apella
ATGTTGGCCAGGCTGGTCTCGAACTCCTGACCTCAGGTGATCCACCCGCCTCAGCCTTCTAATGTGCTGGGATTACGGTATAGGCATGAGCCACGACACCCAGCCAACTTTTTTTTCTACCAAAGGAGATTCTAATTTCTTTATTCATAACTACTGAGAATAGTTGTAAATCCTTCTAGATTTTTTCCTACATATATAAATCCATTGTTGCAAAATATACATATTATGTATCCTTTTAACCATTTGTAAGTGTACAGTTCCATGGCATTAAGCATAGTCACACCGTTGTACAATGACCACTTCTTTCTACAGGCCTGACTTTCTCAATATACTGGAAGCTCCCTGCAGTCCAGTAGCCCATGCTGGCCCTTTGTGTACAGCAGGTGGTAAGTGTGGTGGCAGAGGGAAGAGTGACTGGTGGGTGGCATGGGCTGAGAAACATACACCACTCAGTGGGCAGCAGTGCCAGGTCTTAAAAGACTTGGTTAGCTTCCGATGGTTTTTGAGACAGATTTTTGCTCTTGTTGCCCGGGCTGGAGTGCAACGGTGCAATCTCAGCTCATTGCAACCTCTGCCTCCCGGGTTCAAAAGATTCTCCTGCCTCCATCTCCTGAGTAACTGGGATTATGGGCATGCACCAATCATGCCCAGCTAATTTTTGTATTTTTAGTAGAGATGGGGTTTTGAAAAGCTGGTCAGGATGGTCTTGACCTCCTGACCTACGGTGATCCACCCACCTCAGTCTCCCAAAGTGCTGGGATGACAGAGGTGAGCCACCGTGCCTGGCCTTCAGGCCATATCTCAAAGGAATTCCACAAATGAACTTGTGTGGAGGTTCATGGTTTTCAAAAAGGCATTCATTTTGTTTACGTCTCGAACTATGCTGAGAAGTACATACTGTCTGGCTACGGTACAGCTGAAGAAATAGATTTTAGGACGGCAAGCACCCGTTTAAGGTCTCACACGTTTAAGGTCTCACACAGGTGGGAAACGGCAGAGCGAACTCAATCAAGGTCTCTGGATGTCTGGTGCCTCTGGCACTTCCACCTCACCCCGCAGGAGGAAAAGAGCGAAATGTGACAACAGAAGTGACTGGAGATGACCTTAGAGTGCTGGCCGGCCCCTCTCTCTATATCCCATGGTGAGAGCACAATTAGGCCCAAGAAACTTGTCCCGGAGAATGCCACCACGACGTGTGTGACTCAGTCTCTCAGGGAGGAAGGCTTCGAAGAAGCCCCCACCACGCAGTGGGCCTCACTGTGCGTCAAGCCCCGTGCTGAAATCCCTGCGGTCGGAGCCAGTTCTTCCTGTTGCACGGACAGGTTCAGGGGCTTGCCTGACCAAACCCAGAGGCAATGTGCTTGGCCTCCGTGCCTGAGGCTCCGGTTCACAGATGCCTAGGAGGCCGCGGAGCCAGGGCCCCTCGGGCAGAGACTGGGTCCCTAGAAGGTACGGGGGCTGGGGGGGATATGGGCAACGCGCCAGTCCAGGGGCTCCTGGGCGGTGGGGAGAGGCCAAATCTTGGAATATGGGGCGCGTCCCCCCTCAGCACCCCATTCTGCCTCATAGCCCTCGGTCCCTACCAGGCCCTCGGCTCGGCCACACCCCCTCCAACCCCCTAGTTGTGCCCCCTTAGTTCTCCAGCCCCCCAACTCCCAGCCTCGGGTTCCTCAGGTCCGCAACGGCCCCTCTCGCTCCTCAGCCGCCCGCATTGCAACCCCGCACCCTTTGGGTGCCCCCATGTGAGCCTCGTCTCGGCCTCCTTAGCCTTCTGATTCCGCCCCTCCGGTTGCTCGGCCCCATTTCACCCCTGTGCGCCTCGGGCGCTCGTCTGACCCTCGCCCCAGCCCCGTCAGCCCTCCAATCCCATCCCCCTGGCCTCACCCTAGGTCTCCGGGGCCCTCGGCAGTCTGCTCACCGCTCCGCGTCCCACAAGCTGCTCCTGGTCGGCCCCGCCCACTTCCCGTCCCCGGCGCCGCGCAAGCGCAGTCGGGCCTTCAAGCCAACCGGGGACCGGGCCTCTGCTGCCCCCTGGCGGCCGCGCGGACCGTGACTGCGGCCCCTTCGTGGTAGGCGAACAGCGGCTCCATCTCGGCTCCGGACCCGCCCCACTCCCCGGCCTCTTGCTTCTGTTTTGCAGCTTTGGGTGGGCGGCTGGATGGGGAAAGCAATCTCTATCTCACAGCGCCCAGAAATTAAGAAACTTGCGCCACCAACATCTGGTACGTGCGAGAGCAGGGATGCAAATGCAGACTGCTTAAGGCAGGCTCATCCATTGGGGAAGGAGGCACAGTCCCGGGCCCATTAGGGGTTGTTGCCACAAACGTTGAGGCTTAAAGCTACACAGGTTTGTTCTTTCCATTCTGGAGGTCAGAAAGCCACTTGGTCTCAGTGGGCGAAGATCCAGGAGTCGGCAGAATACGTTCCTTTCTAAGGACCCTAGAAGACAAACTTCCCCTGCCTCTTCCAGCGCCTAAGGGGTGCCCACATACCTTTTGAGCCCTTCCTCCAGCCTCAAAACCAGCAATGACCAGTTGAGCCCTTCTCACACTGCCACCTCTGGTTCCCTCTTCTGCTTCCCTCTGATACTTCTAAAGACCCTCCTGATGCCATTGGGCCCGCCCAGACAATCCAGGATCATCTCTCTACTTTAAAATCAGTTGATCTGAAACCTCAATTCTTTTTCTGCTTTTTTTTTTTTTTTTTTTTTTTTGAGACCAGGCTGCAGTGCAGTGGCATAACCTGGGCTCACTGAAACCTCCACCTCCTGTGTTCAAGTGATTCTCCTGGCTCAGCCTCCCAAGTAGCTGGGACTACAGGCACAAACCACCATCCAGGGCTAATTTTTGTAATATTTGTAGAGACGGGTTTCTTTTTTTTTTTTTGACCAGGCTGCAGTGCAGTGGCATAACCTGGGCTCACTGAAACCTCC
>NW_022445146.1:0-2932 GCF_009761245.1 Sapajus apella
TTCTCTGTTTTAAATGATTTCTTACTTCTAATTTTACACACCTGGTATGGCTGGAAACATCTTTTTTTTACATTCTACAAAGAAACGATTTCTGAACTGCTGCATACATACATCAGTTAAACTCTGTACGTTGAATACACATTGACAACCATTCTGCTAGATATCTCCATTTTTGGTTTAGAGCCAGATATTTCTCATTACAGCATATACTCCCATTCACTGTCAATGTACAAATGCAGCTCGTAGAAGAAACGTGTTTCTAACTTGCTCAATAGGAAAATAAATGAACTCCCTAAGACGAGCAAACACACAGCAGAGCAGTTTGAAATATCTGTTTTTTTCTGTGTTTTAAACGCAGTCTTACTGCAAATTCTTATATGCCTGGATTTTGCAGGAAGTATCTGTTTTTAGATTCTCCAAAAAAGGGTTTCTGAACTGCTGCATACACACATCAGTTTAACTCTGCAAGTTGAATGCACACATTGACGACCATTCTGCTCGGTATTTCTTTAGAGCTAGAAATTTCTCATGACAGCATAGGCTCCCATTCACTCTAGAATGTCCAAACGCAGCTCCTAGAAGTAACATGTTCTAACTCGCTGAATATAAAGATAGGTGAAACTCCCTAAGGTGAACGAACACACAGCAGAGCAGTTTGAAATATACGTTTTCTCTCTGTTTTAAACATAGTCTTACCGCTAATTCTTGTATGCCTGGATTTGGCTGAAAATATCTGTTTTTAGAATCTCCAAGGAAAAATTTCTGAACTGCTGCATACACACATCAGTTTAATTCTGTAAGTTGAATACAGAGGTTGACAACCATTTTGCTAGATAGCTCCGTTTTTGTTTTAGAGCCAGATATTTTTCAATACAGCCTATACTCCGATTCACTCTGGAATGTCCAAACGCAGCTCCTAGATGAAAAATATTTCTAACTCACTGAATCTGAAGATAGATGCAACAACTTAAGGTAAATGAACACACACAGAGCAGTTTGAAAGATCCTTTTTTTCTGTGTTTCACACGAGTCTTAGTGCTAATTCTTTTATTTACTGGATTTGGTTCAAATATCTGTTTTCAGATTCTCCAAAGAAAGGGTTTCTGAACTGCTGCATACACACATCGGTTTACCTCTGTAAGTTGAATACACACATTGACAAATATTCTGCTAGAGAGCTCGGTTTTTGTTTTAGAGCCAGATATTTCTAATTACCCCCTATACAAGCGTTCTACGTTTTCCAAAGAAAGGGTTTCCGAACTCCTACATACACACATCAGTTTAACTCTGTAAGTTGAATGTACTCATTGACAACCATTCGGCTAGATACCTCCGTTTTTTGTTGCAGAGCCAGATATTTCTCATTACAGCATACACTCCCACTCACTCTGTAATACATAAAGGTAACTTTTAGAAGAAAGTTGTTTCTACCTTGCTGAGTCAAAACATAGATGCAACTTTCTAAGGTGAATAAACTCACAGCAGAGCTGTATGAAATATATGTTTCTCCTGTGTTTTAGACACAGTCTTACCGCTAATTCTTATATGCCTGTATATGGCTGGAAATGACTGTTTCCAGATTCTCCAAAGAAAGGGTTTCTGAACTGCTACATACACACATCAGTTTAACTCGGTAAGTTGAATATACACCTTGACAACCATTCTGCTAGATAGCTTAGTTTTTGTTTTAGAGCCACATATTTTTCATTACAGCATATGCTCCCACCATAAAATCTGGAATATCCAAACGCAGCTTTTAGAAGGAACGCCTTTCTAACTCGCTGAATCTAAACATAGATGCAACTTCCTAAGGTGAATGACACACAGAGCACAAATTGAAATATCCGTTTCTCCTCTGTTTTAGACGCACTCATACTGCTAATTCTTATATGTCTGAATATGGCAGGAAATATCTGTCCTAGATTCTCCAAATAAAGTGTTTCTGAACTGCTACATACACACATCTGTTTAACTCTGTAAGTTGAATATACACCTTGACAACAATTCTGCCAGATGGCTCCATTTTTGTTTCAGAGCCAGATATTTCTAATTACAGCATATACTCACATTCACTCTGGAATATTCAAAAGCATCTTTTAGAAAAATCGTGTTTCTGACTCGCTGAATCTAAACATAGATGCAACTTCCTAAGGTGAACGAACACACAGTGGAGCAGTTTGAAATATCCGTTTCTCCTGTGTTTAAGATGCAGTCTTACTGCTAATTCTATGACTGCACAGGGCTGGAAATATCTGTTTGTACATTCTCCAAAGAAAGGGTTCCTGAACTGCTACATACACACATCAGTTTAACTCTGTCAGTTGAATGTTCACCTTGACATCCATTCTGTTAGATAGATCCGTTTTTGTTATATAGATTTTTATATATCTGTACATGCCTGGAAATATCTGTTTCTAGATTCTCCAATGAAAGTGTTTCTGAACTGCCACATTCACGCATCAGTTTAACTCTGTAAAGCGAATATACATCTTGACAATCATTTTTCCAGATAGTTCCCTTTTTGTTTTAGAGCCAGATATTTCTTTTTTTTTTTTTCCACTTACATCAGATATTTATTGTTGTCAAATTTATAAAAACAAAATGTAGAATGGTGGTTGCCAGAGGTTCAATGGAGGAAAAAATAGGAAGTTGTTGTTTAATGGGTATAGAGTATCAGTTTGCAAGATGGTATTTGGTTGCACAACAGAGTAATTATATTTAACAGTATCGATCTATATTCTTAAGAGGGATTAAGGTGGTTAATTTTATTTTGTGTATATTTTACCACAATTATTATTATTATTATTATTTTTCCCATTTATTTATTTTATTGCATTTTACATTTTGGGGTACATGTGAAGAACATGCAAAATTGTTGCATAGGAACACACGTGGCAGTGTGATTTGCTGCCTTCCTCCCCATCACCTACAT
>NW_022445147.1:0-2932 GCF_009761245.1 Sapajus apella
CTGAATGATCTCATGCAGGAACACAATTTGCACATCATGGACAGACAGGATTTTGTACAATGCATTTGCAAGTGTGAGGGCTCCCTCCTATTGATACAATAAATTCTACACCGCATCACTTTAGGGGGAACATTTACACCTAAATTTTCACTGAATCTTTGGGCAAAAGTAGGGATTTAACAGCCATGCATCCTATGGTGACAAAAACACATTCCGAGAAATGCATTATTAAGTGATTTTATCACTGTGTGAACATCAGGGTGAACTTACAAAAACCTAGATAAAATAGCCATCTGCAGACATGGGCCAAATGGTGCAGCCTATTGCTTCTCTGAGAACTTGCTAGCAATGCTCAAACTAGAACCCAAAAGGTTTAACCCACATTGATTTCTGTAGCTGTTTAATAAAGCAAACAGCATCACCCTGGGAAAAATGGACAGAGGAGCAGACTGTCCGCTTTAAAATGTGTTTATACTTACAATTCACACAGATTGTGAATTCTCACTGATAACCTAGACCTGAGACATAATCATCACCTCATGTTATAGTGGGAACATATTAGTGTAAGGAAAAAAAGACAACAAGACAAAACAAGCAAAACCCAATTCTGATGAAAACCCAGATTCTAGTGAGTCAATTTAGCCTGTCTACCCACCAAATGGTCATTTTCATGATCGCTAATTAAATAATGGCAACAGACGTTCTACTTCTAGTCCAGCAGATGATCCTGACTGACGTCTGGGGTTCCTTAGTTGGGGCTGTTACCTCGAATATATTCAAATGGCCTCTCCAGGTAGCTGCTTGGGCTTGCTCACAGCATGGTAGTTAACTTTCCACAGTGAAGATTCCCACAGAGTCAGGAGAAGTGCTATCATGCTACAGAGTAAAACATCAGCTACAGTCACAACACTACACAAAGTAAAGGGACTAGAACTCTCAACAGGAGCAGTCTTGAAGTTACATCATAGGAAGAGAATGTGGGGTGGAATACATATTTAAGAAGTGGACATTGAGGCTCTACATCCAGAGATTGTGGTCCTATAAAACATGAGATCTAACAAGCCCCTTAGATCTGCCCCAGATTCGTGTAAAAGGGCAATTGACAATTGAGGCCAAAAAAGAATTAAATATTCTTTTGGAATTTTTTTTTCAAGATTTGGTATCAACTGAACAATCATTATGAACACAACATGGCAAACCCATTAAGGAAGATGCACAGGATACTGGAGTAGAGGGAGGGAAGGATGATCCATCTCCTTCAAGATGACCAGAGACAGACCCAGTAATTCTAGGACAGTGAGATGAAAAAGGTCCGTGCACCCTTGGCAGGAACCCCTCCGATGTCTCTAAGTGGCTGCAAACTATTCATGTAGGCCTTCTGAGTGCCTTGTACTTTTCAAGATTTCTTGGTAACAAGAGCCACTAACGAGTTCATAATACATAGAATACCTTCAGCATAGAGGGTGAGAAAGTCTTTCCCTCAAAAGCCAGAAGTTCAGAAACCTGTAGCCGAGTCATCCACTGGACCATACGGTAAGTGTGGATCATAGAGAGAGAAACATTGGCTTTAACCTCAGATGAAAGCTGTCCCGTTCTCACTGCCCTGTGGCTCCCATATCAAAAGGGAAGGTGAGGTTAGATCCTGTGACTATTCCTTCTTCTGGACTGTAGAACTTTTGATGCTGACTCAGAGATATGTTCTCTGTTTACTAAAATCTAATGTCTATTAGCATTCTGCTATGAAGGAAATAGGCTGTGTCCTGTCACAGGCCTCTCACCCTGTGCCCATATGTTCCACTCCTCTGGCCCTTACTGATCCGTGATGCCTGCCAGAATCACTGAAATCCTTCTCCCACTCCGTCAGTCCTCTGGCCCAGGTCTCAGAACACAGGTCCCTGACTATCCATTTCTCATTATCTGCCCTTGTCCTTCAAATTCACAACATGAGAAAAGTTGGTCATCAATATATCCTGGAATGGGAAACAGGGGTTTCCTGTTTTGCCTGAGACCCAGCAATGCAGATGCAGGATTCAAAGGTAGGAAGAGGAAGCAAAAGTGGATGCCCTTAAAACTGCTCAGTCACATCCTTGTGACATCTAAAAAGGTAAAAGGTATTTGGGGTTAAATAATTGGAACAGAGAAAGAAGACAGTCACATTCAGGTGTATAAGGAGAAAGAGAGGTTCTATCGGTGCCTTACTCAAAGTAAAACTCTCTTACTTTAATGGGATGTACCCAAGTATGTATCAGAAAAGTAACCTTAGGTGAGGAAAAGCAAAGTCATAGTGAAGAAGGGATCCAGATAAAGAAGGGAACAGGCAGAATTTCCTGCACATTTCAAAATGATTCTTGAGTGCTTACATTTTCCGGAATTGGCATGAAGTGTCTGCTGTGTATCAGTATCCAAAGTGAGAAAGACAGCTGAGAGTAATATGGTATCATGGTTTACAGCAATGTCTTGAAGTTAAACTGCCTCCGTTTGATTCCCAAACTCACTGCTTATAAACCTCATTCCCAGAACAAAGTGCCTTTCTCAAAGCAATGTGTGTGGGTGTGGACTCTATAGGTGTGTTATGCATATATTTACATAATATAGTGTTGGTATATACACAGTAATTGTGTATACACACACACACACACACACACACACACACACACACACACACACACTCTGTACCTGTATATGATAATTGGATCAGTACCTTGCAAAATGGTTAAAATTTACTTAAACAAAATAACAGCTATAAGACAGATTAACTGGAAAGGTAGTTCAGCCAAAAAAAAAAAAAGGCAAAGAAATGGGGATAAGGGAAATAATAGAAACTTATGAGGAGGCAAGGAAAAAAAAGAGCAAATCATTGAGAGAGAACACAAATTTAAGACATTGATGGGTGAAAGTGCCAGCAAAAGCCTTTTAAAAGTTCTTTAAAACT
>NW_022445148.1:0-2931 GCF_009761245.1 Sapajus apella
TATTCAGAAGAACTATGACAGTTAGTTAATATGTGCATCAACCCAGATCCAGAGAAGCGACCAGACGTCACCTATGTTTATGATGTAGCAAAGAGGATACATGCCTGCACTGCAAGCAGCTAAACATGCAATATCATGAAAAGTGTAACCAAAGCAATTTAAAGTATTTTGTGCAAGTCATACCTCCCCATTTATGTCTGGTGTTAAGATTAATATTTCAGAGCTAGTGTGCATTGAATCCTTAACCAGTTTTCATATAAGGTTCACTTTGTACCAGTCACCTAAATCACCTCTTTGCAACACCCAAATGACTTTGGAATAACGGAATTGCATGTTAGGAAAGAAAATGAAACATGATGGTTTTGAATGGCTAAAGGTTTTTAGAATTACTTACAGTTTTCTGCTGATAAATTGTGTTCAGATAGGCTATCAGTGCCAAATTGAAGGTGCAGCTTGGCACACATCAGGGTAGACTCAGACCTGAGAAAAAGTATCTGAACATGTGACTGGTTTCTTTTTTAGTAATTTATGGACATTAAGGTGGACCCACAATTGTGAACTTTTGTCATGATTTTATTTTTAAATGTTTGAAGTACTAGTTTTAGTTCTTAAGAGTAGTTTTCAAATATAATTCGTATGATAAATGTAGACATAAACTATCTGAGAAACATTTAAAACTCTTAGCTTATACATTCAAAATACAACTATTAAACGTGAAAAGATTTGGGAACAAAATGAGTCAGACACTGAAGAGTTTTTGGTTGTGTTTTAGTATTTTTGAGATTATCTTTGCATTGAAATGGTTGAAATGGTATAAATGAATCCATTTAGAAAGTGGTTAAGGATTTGTTCGGCTGTTGTGATAATAATTTTTAAAGTGGCACATTGCCCAAGGCTTTCTTTGTGTGATTTTATTATTGTTTGTACATTTGAAAAATATTCTTTGAATAAATTTGCAGTACTATATTTCAATTTCTTTATAAATTTAAGTGCATTTTAACCCTTGCACTTTTTAACTAAAAACACAGACCATGTGAAATTTTTGTTTTCCAAACAGGATCATCACACACTACTAAAAATCCCATGGGACAATGAAATGCCCCGCATTCCCAAAGCAGTACCTACGCATACAAAGTCGATAGCGTGCCATCACACACTTCCATTTTAAATTACTTCCCAAAGCTTTAGTTACCCAAATGATTTCTGACAGGTATTAGCAGAGAAACATGGGCCAAAGGACACAATGAAGGTGCCTAGGAGCGAATTCAATGAAGGTCGCAGTGAATTTAGAAAGTTTATTTTGCCAATGTTGAGGACACAACTTGTGACACACTCTCGAAGTCATGACAACATGTGCCCAAGGTGGTCAAGGCACAGCTTTGCCTTATGCAACTTAGGGAGACATGAGACTTTAATCAATAATGCAAAATGTATACTGGTTTTCTGGCAGGACAACTAGAAGCAAAGGCAGGAAGACGTGAAACAAGAAGGAAGCTTCCAGGTTACAGATCAGTAACACACAAATGGTTACATTCTTTTGATTTTCTAATTAGCCTCTCCAAAGGAGGCAATCAAATATGCATCTATCTCAGTGACCAGAGGGGTGAGTTTGAATAGAATGGGAGGTAGGCTGGCATTAAGCAGTTTCCAGCCTGAGTTTTCCTTAGTGATTTTAGGGGTCCAATAATTTTTCTTTCACATTTCCCTCCTTTTCTTTTAAAAAAAATCTTTTGGAGAAAACATTTTACAAGAAAATGGGTTTCTGGTCTTGGGTTTCATCTGATCTCTCGTGGCTAGGAGAGTTTATTCCTAGATGGGTAGGCCCCAAAAGCTCCTTTCAGCGGGTTGTGAAGTCTCACATCCTGTGAAGTTAAAACAGGGGAGAGAAAGGGAGAGAAAACAGCAACAAACAAAAGAACAATCCTGGAAAAAGGATATAAGACGTCAATTACTCTGCAGCCCCTACATCAGTAGGCAGGTATGAAAGTGGCTTATGTATGTAAACAGGTTGCTGTTATTTTCTTCTGAAGTTTATGTTGTCTGGCTTCAGTTCTCAGGGTTTTAACAAAGCACAGCTTAGGTTTCAGTGACTACAAATTAGGAAAAATTGAGTGAAAAAAATTGAAAACAGTATTTTGAAGAGTTGTAGCCAAGAAAAATGAAGAGTTCAGTCCAAACACTAGAAAACAATAAAAATAATAATAAAAAAAAAACCTTAGGCAAGACTAGAATCTAACAACAGGTCTACTGTAGTTTTGAAACATAATTTTTTCTCTCTCCAGTTTCCCATTTTTCTAAAGACAAATCATGTTGGGACTGATTTGCTTTATTATACCTGGCTCAATTATTTATATACTGTGCAGCAACAGTATTTTTTATATAGGCTTTTAATTAATTGGCTTTGATCGAACTTTGTTCCATAGGAGAAATCTCAGATAAGGCTTTTTTAAAGCTGAGCCCAGCCATGGATTTGTGCCATCAAATACCTATGAGTTAGGTGAATTTCCTCTCCTCTTAAGATTGCAAGATAAACCCAGGGCTTCTGCACTCGTCACAAGGTGACATTCTTTACTTACCACAGGTCAGAAACCCTGTACAGGAACGTTGTCCACAAAAATATGAGGCCAGTTTTTCCAAGGGCTTTATTGGCTTCATAAGTCAAGTTTGATTCCTTAAAGCACACCAATTCCAGTCAAAGCCTTGGTAAAATAACTAAATTCTCCAATTGTGTCCTATTGCGAAAGAAAACAGATTCTTACTGAACTTATGCAAGTAACTATATTGCCATAAATTGAGAATACTCATAGTTTCCAAATACTGGAGAAATTAGGTAGAGAGAAATAAATATGGTCCAAATTTTGTTCACAGGAATATATTGTTAAAAGCTGTAAATAACTTAAAAGTTTTCTTAACTCTAAAAAGCTAAACAAA
>NW_022445149.1:0-2931 GCF_009761245.1 Sapajus apella
CATAATTATTTACCCAACTATTCCAGTACAGGACCATGGGTGGACAGCTCAGATTTATCTTTATGTCTAATACTGGAAGCATTTGGGTCTTTAGAAGTTTGGTGATGTTGTGACCAGACATTTGCCAGAGGAACTTAAATGATATACCATTTATCCCAGACATGAGCTTATTAAAGTGTCCTAATACTCTGTACACCAGAACTGTGTCTTCTGTAAACTACCTCAGGATCCCTTCTGGTTCTTGAGACAAGAATGACTTAATCTACCCCCAAAAATTCACACTGGAGACACTCCCAATTAATGATGATGGTAGCTTTTTGTGAAAATTCATGCTTTATTCAAAGGCAGAAAAGGTATACTGGAGTGAACACCTATGATTCATTAAATAATGTCAAAAATTCTGTGTTTGTTCATACTTTATGTTGCAACGTAAGTTTTATTAGGACAAAGCCCTATATAAGTAATGGATATAAAAATTCATATAAACAAAAGGTAACTTTTAGAGGAGACTAACAAGAGAAAAGCACTTAGAATGTAAAAAATTCTTGAGGTATATAGTTCATTCATCAAAGTACATATGTTAAATACAATGGTTTCAGACTTTTTAATTTTAAGTATTCCACATCTAATATTTTACTTTTTTTAAAATACGCTGTGATTTTCTTTTGGATGGTTGAAAGAAGTACTATTTTCATTCTTTATCTTTTCTTTGAACAATTAGTTGTTTGAGCCTAAGTAAAATGCTTATTTTTTTCTCCTAAATCTCCAAGCTTTCTTTAAAAAGTGTTTACTATGTTCACTAAGTTTAACATAACATAGCTTCGATGATTTTTGGAGTGCATTTAAAGTTCTCATAGAGCATTTATAGCCAATTAACATATTCTCCCAGCCTTGTTCCACAAGCCTACTATTTATTTAGTACATTGTATTAGAGTTCTCTAGAGGGACAGAACCAATAGGATGATGTATATATAAAGGGGAGTTTATTAAGGAATATTGATTCACACGATCACAAGGTGAGGTCCCACAATAGGCTGTCTGCAACCTGAGGAGCAAGGAAGCCAGTCCATGTCCCAAAACTTTAAAAGTAGGGAAGCCAACAGTGCAGCCTTCAGTCTGTAGTTGAAGGTCCAAGAGTCTCAAAGCTGATGTTTGAGGGTAGGAAGCATCCAGCACAAGAGAAAAATGTAGGCCAGAAGACTACATCCTTGGAAGTCCAACTACTTCTTGAACTCGTTTCTGTACCCTATTAGGTTATCTACAGCAAGTGGAAGTGTATTTTTTTAAATTTGACCACTCATCTCACTTGGTAATGCTTGGTGTCTTCACCCTGTAACAAAATCTAAGTGGTTCTTACAGGTCCCCAGACCAGCATCATCAACATCTCTTGGGATTTGTTAGAAATACCAGTCCTTGGCCCCACAGCAGACCCAATCAGGCAGAAATTCTGGAAAATGGACAGTAATTTTTCTTGTAACAAGAGCTTTAATTCTGAGGCAAGTTTGCAAACCTCTGATCTAAGCTTGGCCTCTGGGCCTAATCTTACCAATAATGCTGACTGTAAATTTCAGAAATGTTTCTAAAATTGGCCTTGCATCAGCTATCACCTATATTTTTCCTGGGTCTTACTGCATGTCTTAAGTCCTTGTTTCTGAAGGGCTCTTGTATTCCTAGTTTGACTTCAGAGAAAAATAATATATTCAGAAACTATCAATTGATGATGCCCTTCTCAAGCAAATTAACAGCTCTACCCATTTTCTTAGTGCCCTTTATTTCTAGTCTACTCACCTACCTTTCCTGGGCATGGTCTAATTTAAAGACTCTTAGCATGCATTTAATTAGTACATTCAATTGAAAAGACAAAAGGAACCAATCCTGTTCTATAAAGCTAGGCTGAATAGTCTTTGAACACAAGGATGCCTGTTGAATCACTTTTTAACTTTTCACAAATTGGTAGATAATAAGCTATAGATGTTATGTGTATGGTTTTTTTCTTCAGAATTAAGGCAGCTATTTTTCTGTTATCAGAATCTAATTTCTATTCATATTGATATGATTCAGCTGTGTTTATTTCTGCGAACTGCCAAAATCAAACACATTTATCCAAGAGATAGTATTCAGGTAAAAAATAATAAACTCCATAAGAGAGCAATTTACAGTATTGCACAAGTCTTTGACATTGGGATAGAATATAAAAAATGCCTCAAATAAGAGTAGATAGATTATAGAGAAAATATTTTAAGTGTTGAAGAAAAACATAATCAAAAAAGCAGTGTGACATGGTAGTTAAGCACTGTACTTCTAAAATATTTCTGAATTTCAGTTTCATCTCTGCCACTTTCTAGCTGTGTGAACTTTAGAAAGTTACCTGTCTTTTTATAAAATTGGATGATGATTACTGCCTACCTTATAAGGCTTTTTGAGGACTAAATGAGATAAAATATGTAAAGTTCTGAGCACACAAGTTCATAGTGGTAGCTTTTGATAAAGAACTTTAAAATGTACAAAAATAGGAAGATACGTATAATAGTAATTATAAAGGAAAACCCCAGAAAAAAATTTTGCTTAAAATATGATAGGGAATAAATTTCCATATTTTATCAAGTTTAATACAAAGTAATAAGAAAGTGAAGACCTGGACAGTTAAATGAGCAAAGATATTTTAATAGAGCTATTTTTCAAAACTAATGAAAAATTAGAATGTAGTCAAATGTATGCGAATTTTTAGTTTTGATAGTGATTTTCAGAACTGTCAAAGGATAATACCAATCTGCATTCCCACAACAGAATTTGAGTGTGACTGCTTCTGTTAATTCTTGCTACTTTATGAACTGTAAAATCTGAGCAAAACAGATGTTCATGTCTGACTCCCCACCTAAAAATAGAGATAATGCAAATTCTAAGGCTAGGAGTTTAAAATTACATATTGAA
>NW_022445150.1:0-482 GCF_009761245.1 Sapajus apella
GTAAACTCAGAACTTTGGGAGGTCAAGGAGGAGGACGCTTGAGTGCAGCAGTTCAAGAGCAGTGTGGGCTCATGCGTGTAATCCCAGCACTTTGGCAGGCCAAGGGGGCAGATCACTTGAGGCCAAGAGTTCAAGACCAGCCTCATCAACGTGGTAAAAACCATCTCTACTAAAAATACAAAAATTTGGCAGGGCACGTTGGCTCACACCTGTAATGCCAGCACTTTGGGAGGCTGAGGCAGGCGGATCATGAGGTCAAGAGATCAAGACCATCCTGGCCAACGTGGTGAAATTCTGTCTCTACTAAAAATACAAAATTTAGCTGGGCATGGTGACATCCACCTGTAGTCCCAGCTACTCAGGAGGCTGAGGCAGGAGCATCACTTGAATGAGGGAGGTGGAGGTTGCAATGAGCCAAGATCATGCCACTGCACTCCAGCTTGGCGACAGAGTGAGACTCCATCTCCAAAAAAAAAAAAAAA
>NW_022445150.1:582-1660 GCF_009761245.1 Sapajus apella
ACAAAAAATTAGCTGGGCATGGTGGTGGGCACCTGTAATCCCAGCTACTCAGGAGGCTGAGGCACAACAATGACTTGAGCCTGGGAGGCAGATGCTGCAGTGATTTGAGATCACGTTTCTGCCCTCCAGCCTGGGTGACAGAGCAAGACTCTGTCTTAAAAAAAAAAAAATTAGCCAGGAGCGGTGGCACACACCTGTAGTCCCAGCTACTTGGAAGGCTGAAGCAGGAGGATCGCTTGAACCCAGGAGTTCAAAGATAAAGTGACCTGCAATGGCGACACTGCACTCCAGCCTGGGTAACAAAGTAAGATCCTGTCTCAACTGAAAAAAAAAAAAAAGCAAAATGATCCCTGTTCAGAGCAGGGTCTGGCGCTAAGTAAGGGCTTCTAGAAGTACCAGGTCATGGAATGAATGAGGAATGAACAAGAGCACAGGGTTACTAATTGCACTCCTTTGGAAGCCTGAGAGAGATGAACAACATTTAATGAGCACTTACTACGTTCCAGGTGCCGTCTACAAGGATTAACTCTTTAAATCCTCCCCAAACCATGTGAAGTAAGTACTAACATGAAAACACTTGGGTTCAGCCAGGTACAGTAGCCCATGCCTGTAATCCCAGCACTTCAGGAGGCCGAGGCAGCACATCACCTGAGGTCAGGAGTTCAAGACCAGCCTGGCCAACATGGTCAAATCCCATCTCTATTAAAAATACAAAAATTAGCCAGACATGATGGTGAGCACCTACTGAGGAGGCTGAGGCAGAAGAATTGCTTGAACTGGGAGGTGGAGGTTGCAGTGAGCTGAGATTGCGCCACTGCACTTCAGCCTGGGTGACAGAGTGAGACTCTGTCTCAAAATAAAAACACTGGGGTTCAAGGTCACACAGAGAACATGGTTAAGACAGGGGGTAAAGCCAAGCATGGTGGCTAATGCCTGTAATCCCACCAAATCAGGAGGCTGAGGCAGGAGGATTACTTGAGCCTACGGGTTCCAGACCAGCCTGAGGAACATAGCAAGATCCCGTCTCTTTAAAAAAAAAAAAAAAAAAAAAAAAATGGCTGGGCACGGTGGCTCACGC
>NW_022445150.1:1760-2931 GCF_009761245.1 Sapajus apella
AAAAAAAAAAAAAAAAAAAAAAAATATGGCTGGGCACGGTGGCTCACGCCTGTAATCCCAGCACTTTGGAAGGTCAAGGTGGGTGAATCACGAGTGCAGGAAATCCAGACCATCCTGGCTTGCATGGTGAAACCCCGTCTCTATTAAAACATACAAAAAATTAGCTGGGCATGGTGGCGCACGCCTGTAGTCACAGCTACTCGGGAGGCTGAGGCAGGAGAATTGTTTGAACGTTGGAGGCAGAAGTTGCCGTGAGCCGAGATTGCACCACTGTACTCCAGCCTGGCAACAAATCGAGACCCCCATCTCAAAAAAAAATTAGCTGGGTATAGTGGTGCGTGATTGTAGGCCCAGCTATTTGGAGGCCAAGATGGATGGATTGCTTACGCCCATGAGGCCAAGGCTGCAGTGAACCATGATTGCCCCACAGCACTGCAGCCTGGGAGACAGAGCAACACCCTGTCTCAAATAAAGAAATAAATAAAAACAAAAAGAGGCGGGGCACGGTGGCCTGTAATTCCAGCACTTTGGGAGGCCGAGACAAGCGGATCACTTGAGGTTAGGAGTTCAAGACCAGCCTGGCCAACAGGCTGAAACACTGTCTCCACAAAAATAAAAAAATTAGCCGGGCATGATGGTGGGTAGTCCCAGCTACTCGGAGGCTGAGGCAGGAGAATCGCTTGAACCTGGAGAAGGCGGCATCAGTGAGCCGAGTGCAAAAAGTGAACAGAGGTTCTCAGTCGGTGTGGATCTCGGAAGCGAGCCACGGAGAAACAGCTAAACGGGTTCTGGGATCAGACATCAACATTTCCCTAAAGGTGTGACGGGCTCCCAGAAACGGACCAACTGAAATGCCGGAAGTGAGCCTCAGACATCCCGGAAGCAGAAACCTGGATCCCCGGAAGGAAACCAACCAGCAGCATTCCTCACCCAGAAACGTGACAGATGCCTTTTCCAGGAGCGCAGGCCAGAGAGGTAGATCTCCTGCAGCACAGGGGCACTGAGTTCCACTTCGACCCCGTCCGAGGTCAGCGAGGGTCGGAAGCCCACGGCCTGGTGCGCTTCTGCCATTTTACGCTGGAGTCCTGGGGGTCCGGCAGAGACATTCTTCAGGCCCCCGGCCCCTCCTCCCTCAGACCCGGGGGCCTCAGACACGGGAGTCCAGGCCCCC
>NW_022445151.1:0-2931 GCF_009761245.1 Sapajus apella
ATTTAGTAGGATGAATCCAGGCTTTATCAATAATCCTCAGTCATTTTGTTTTTACCCAGCTGTCTGGAGCTGTGAGCGCTTTGATGCTGGGAGACACTTTTGGCACGTAGAAGTCAGAGGCACAGGTGCATGGTCGCTTGGTATCTGTAAAGAAACATCTCCCAGAGATGGTCTGACATCGCCAACCCCACAGATGGGGTGCTGGGAAATTCAGCCATTCTGTAGTCCATGCATTGCAAGGAATACAGAAGTCCTGCAAATGGGCATTTTTCTGGACTATGAGTTGGGAGAGGTTTCATTTTATAATTTAAACACCAGATCACATGTGTACACTTTCACTGATAAGTTTACAGAAAAGCTTATTCCTTATTTCTTTGTTGACCCTTCCTCCCAAGCTGTCACAATCAGTATTGTCATAGACCAATGATGGGCTCCCTTTGCATGTGGCTGTCTTTTCTTCCTGTGTTGTTGGAGGGCATTTGTAATAAAGCCTCTGATTCCATGATTATGTTTGACTCGATATTTTGGGGGGACTCACTCTTCTCTCTTTCCTTCTGCGCACCTGGAAAAGCTGATGAGAAAGCCTGAGTGCGTCCTCTGTTGGTGCAGGTGGGAGTTTCAGCCCCAGGTAGTACAGGACCCTTTAGCAGCCCCACCCATGTCCACCATCACAGCCCCAAACTAGCCTCCTTTCCCTGCTCTCTCAAGTCACTTTTGTACCAACTGTGTGGACACCCTGCTACCCCCATGAACCTTATGACATGATTAAGAATCCAACTCACCCAATCTTGGAGTATGTGGCATCAGCAGTCTGAACACTGAACCAAATTGTCAGGGAGGGTCCACCCTATCTATGCAAACTGACCCCTAGAGAGGCCATTGTGAGCAGGATTATCCAGATGTTGGCCGCCACTGTCGGGGAATTGCTGTTCTTGCTCTGCTTTGCTCACTGGCTCTGCGCCCCATGACAGCCTGTACTTTTAGCTCTGCTGCTTTGTCCTGCTTTTACTGAGTTCAGCTGAGGATCTTTCAGAGATTTCTCTGACCAAAGTCAGTAATTTAGAAATATTTTGGTATTTAAGAACAGGAATATACACTCACTCAGGTCTTTTTTAATGTATCCCTGAGTCATGCATTTCAGTCCAGACATGTCACTATGTGTTTTATAATTTAAAAAACAAATCCTGTGGGTATACTTTCAGTGACACGTACAGGGAAAAGCATGCCTTATTTCTCTATTGAACCTTCTTCAAAACCTGTTAAAATTAGTATTGTCATAGACAATAATTACATTAAATGACTACTATGTCTTGTCAAAGCATAGTCACCTTGAAAGAAACAAACTGTAAAATGTATTGAATGTCTACAAAAAATTAAAAAATAAAAAATAATGGATAGGAAGGTCAGATAGAGGAGAATAAAGAGAAAGAAAAAGTAAACAAAATTACAGATACAAGGACAGGACCAGAAAAAAAAACTTCTAACAGAAGTTCCTAATTTGCAATTTCCAGTTAAAAATGCAACATTTACCAAAAGAATCTGCACAACAGAAAAGATTAAAAAGTGCTCGTTGAATTTTCTGCCTTTTCTGCCCCTGTAACTTGGATGATGATTGAACCTCGGTTTGTTAAACGCATCAATTGAAAAACCTTCGCAGACTTAATCCTTTTTCTTCAATTAGCCAACCAGGGATTCCTCTAAGTTTAAATAAAGAGTCCTCTATTACCCTGGTGAGGTTGCTGACATCAAGTGAAGGTAAAAGGAGACATCTCTTATCTTAACTATGAGAGTCACTGGCTTTCCTAATTTTTCCATGGTGTGTTTCTAGATTCTAACAGAAGGTGTGACTGATGTAAGTTCAGGGGGAAGACTCTAATCTGACCAATTGGTTGTATGTCTCAACTCCAAATAGGTGCCTGTCCCATAGAGCACTTAGGGGAAAGATTTTACCCTGCGCCAAACATGGGCTCATTTGGTGGTCACAGTGTGAAGCAAGAACATTCACTATGTGAAGATTTAGCATTACTTGAAATTTACAGTCACTTATATGTTAATCTATTTTGTTGTGATTTGAGAGAATATGTGAGATTTGGTAATTTATAAAGAAGAGATATTAATTTCTCACAGTTTGGGAAGCTGGGAAGTTCAAGATTAAGGCAGTGACAGGTTTGGTGTCTGGCAAGTGCCTGGTCCCTGCTTCCAAGTTGGTGCCTTCAATGCTGCAGCCTCTGGTGGGAAAAACAGAGTTTCTCACATGGCTGAAGAGCAGAGGCACAGAGCTGCGGAGTGCATTGGCTCATGCCTGTAATGCCTGCACTTTGGGAGGCCTAGGCAGGCAGAACACTTGAGACCAGTAGTTCAAGACCCACTTGGTGGCATGTGGCTGTAGTCCCAGCTGCTTGGGAGACTGAAGTGAAAGGATCACTTGAGCCCCAGAAGCAGAAATGGCAGTGAGTCAAAATTGTGTCATTGCACTCTAGCCTCGGTGACAAACACCATTCTGTCTCAACGAAAAGGAATAGAAGGCAGTGTGGGGGCATATGCTCTCAAAAGCTCTTTTTTAGCCTGGCATGAATCCTTTCATTGGGGGAGGACTTGCCACCTAAACACCTCTCATTAGGTTCCTCCTCCCAGCTCTGTTGCATGGGTGATTGTTTATAACACATGAGGTTTGTGGAGACAAACAATTAAATAATAGCATTTGAGACTCACATTCATAAGAGCAGATGGCTAATTAAAACCCTAGAAATACCTTTGCTGCTTCTGCTGCTGTCTATGCCTGTGTTACAGCAAATATTCTGATATTCAGAATTATGGAAAGGAAATGGCTGGGAACAGTGTCTCCCACCTGTAATGGTCCCTTGAGCCCAGGTCTTTGAGACCAACCTGGACAACATAGTGTGAGCTTGTGTCAAAAAGAAAAAAAAAAAA
>NW_022445152.1:0-2930 GCF_009761245.1 Sapajus apella
CTTTAGATTCAGCTGGTTAGAAACACGTTTCTTCTAAAAGCTGTGTTTGGATATTCCTGAGTTAATGGGAGTATAGGATGTAATGAGAAATATCTGGCTCTAAAACAAAAACGGAGCTATGTAGCAGAATAATTGTCAAGGTGTATATTCACCTTACAGAGTTAAACAGATGTGTGAATGTAGCAGTGGAGAAACCCTTTCTTTGGACAATCTGGAAAGAGATATTTCCAGCCATATAGAGGCTCATAAGAATTAGCGCAAATATCGCGTCTAAACTATAGGAGAGACATCTGTTTTAAACTTCTCTGCTGGGTGTTCATTCACCTAAGGGAGTTGCATCTTTGTTTAGATTCAGCGAGTTAGAAACACTTTTCTTCTAAAAGCTGAGTTTGTATATTCTGGAGTCCATGGGAGTATAGGAAGTAATGAGAAATATCTGGATCTAAAACAAAAACAGGGCTATTAAGCAGAATGATTGTCAAAGTGTATATTCAATATACTGAGGTAAACAGATGTTTGAATGGAGCAGTTGAGAAACCCTTTCTTTGGAGAGTTTGGAAAGCGATATTTAAAGCCATATACAGGCTCTTAGGCATTAGCGGTAAGATCGAATCTAAACCACAGGATAAATGTCTTTTTCAAACTTCTCTGCTATGTGTTCGGTCACCTTAGGAAGTTGCATCTATGATGTGATTCAGTGAGTTAGAAACACGTTTCTTATAAAATCTGCGTTTGGATATTCCTGAGTGAATAGGAGTATAGGATGTAATGAGAAATATCTGGGTCTAAAACAAAAACGGATCTATATAGCAGAATGATTGTCAAGGAGTATATTCAACTTAGAGGGTTAAAGAGATGTGTGAACGCAGCAGTTCAGAAACCCTTTCTTTGGACAATCTGGAAAGAGATATTTTCAGCCGTATACACGCTCATAAGAATTAGCGGTAAGATCGAATCTAAATCACCGGAGAAACGTCTGTTTCAATCTTCTCTGCTGTCTGTTCCTTCACTTTGGGAAGTTGCATATATGTTTAGATTCAGATGGTTAGAAACACGTTTCTGCTAAAAGCTGTGTTTGGATATTCCTGAGTCAATGGGAGTATAGGATGTAATGAGAAATATCAGGCTCTAAAACAACAACAGAGCTATGTAGCAGAATGATTTTCAAGGTGTATATTCACCTTACAGAGTTAAGCAGATGTGTGCATGTAGCAGTTGAGAATACCTTTCTTTGGTGTGTTTGAAAAGAGATATTTCCAGCCGTATACAGGCTCATAAGCATAAGCAGTAAGATCGAATCTAAGCCACAGGACAAACGTCTGTTTGAAAATTCTCTACTGTGTGTTCGTTCACCTTAGGAAGTTGCATCTATGTTTAGATTCAGCTGGTTAGAAACACGTTTCTTCTAAAAGCTGTGTTTGGATATTCCTGAGTCAATGGGAGTACTGGATGTAATGAGAATATCTTTCTCTAAAACAAAAACGGGGCTATGTAGCAGAATGATGGTCAATGTGTATGTTCACCTTACAGAGTTAAACAGATTTGTGAATGTCGCAATTGAGAAACCCTTTCCTTGGACAATCTGGAAAGAGATATTTCCAGCCCTATACAGGCTCATAAGAATTAGCGGGAAGATGGAATCTAAACCACAGGAGAAACGTCTGCTTCAATCTTCTCTGATGTGTGTTCGTTCACTTTAGGAAGTTGCATCTATGTTTAGATTCAGCGGGATAGAAAGACATTTCTTCTAAAGTCTTCCTTTGGATATCCCTGAGTAATGGGAGTGTAGGATCTAATGTGAAATTTCTGGCTCTAAAACAAAAACGGAGCTATGTAGCAGAATGTTTATCAAGGTGTATATTCAGCTTACAGAGTTAAACAGATGTGTGAATGGACCAGTTGAGAAACACTTTCTTTGAAGAATATGGAAAGATATATTTCCAACCATATACAGGCTCATAAGAATTATTGGTAAGATCGAATCTAATCCACAGGAGAAATGTCTGTTTCAATCTTCTCTGCTGTGTGTTCGTTCACTTTAGGAAGTTGCATCTATGTTTAGATTTAGCTGATTAGAAACACGTTTCTTCTAAAAGATGTGCTTGGATATTCCTGAGTCAATGGGAGTATCGGCTGTAAGGAGAAATATCTTTCTCTATAAAAAAAATGGGGCTCTGTAGCAGAATGATTGTCAACATGTATGTTCACCTTACAGAGTTAAACAGATGTGTGTTTGGAGCAGTTAAGAAAACCTTTCTTTGGAGAGTTTGGAAAGACATATTTCCAGCCCTATACAGGCTCAGAAGAATTAGCGGTAATATAGAAACTAAACCACAGGAGAAACGTCTCTTTTAAACTTCTCTGCTGTGTGTTCGTTCACCTTACGAAGTTGCATCTATGTTTATATTCAGTGAGTTAGAAACACTTTTCTTCTAAAAGCTGCGTTTGTATATTCTTGAGTCCATGGGAGTATAGGAAGTAATGAGAACTATCTGGCTCTAAAACAAAAACAGGGCGATATATCAGAATGATTGGCAAAGGGTATATTCAACTTACAGAGTTAAAAAGATGTTTGGATGGAGCAGTTGGGAAACCCTATCTTTGGAGAGTTTGGAAAGAGGTATTTAAAGCCATTTACAGGCTCTTAAGCATAGGCGGTAAGATCGAATCTTACCCAAAGGAGAAAGGTCTGTTTCAAACTTCTCTGCTGTGTGTTCCTTCCCCTTAGAATGTTGCATCTATGATTTGATTCAGCAAGTTAGAAACACGATTCTTATAAAAGCTTCGTTTGGATATTCCTGAGTGAATAGGAGTATAGGATGTAATGAGAAATATCTGGGTCTAAAACAAAAACGGAGCTATATAGCAGAATGATTGTCAACATGTATATTCAACTTACAGAGTTAAACAGATGTGAGAATGTAGCAGTT
>NW_022445153.1:0-2930 GCF_009761245.1 Sapajus apella
ACAAAGATGGGAAGAAGCCAGCGCAAAAAGGATGAAAACACCTGAAACCAGAACACCTCTCCTCCTACAAGGGGTCACAACTCCTCACCAGCAAGGGAACAAGGCTGGATGGAGAATGAGTATGATGAATTGACAGAATCAGGCTTCAGAAGGTAGGTAATAAGAAACTTATTTGAGCTAAAAGAACATGTTCTAACCCAATGCAAAGAAACTAAGAACCTTGAAAAAAGATTTGATGAAATGCTAACGAGAATAAACAACTTAGAGAGGAATATAAGTAAATTGATGGAGCTGAAAAACACAAGAACTTCCTGATGCATACAAAAGTTTCAACAGCCAAATTGATCAAGCAGAAGAAAGGATATCAGAGGTAGAAGATCAACTCATTGAAATAAAATGAGAAGGCAAAATTAGAGAAAAAAAGGGTAAAAAGGAATGAAGAAAGTCTCTGAGAAATATGGGACTATGTGAAAAGACATAATCTACATTAGATAGGTGTACCTGAATGTGACAGAGAGAATGAATCCAAGCTGGAAAATACTCTTCAGGACATTATCCAGGAAAACTTCCACAACCTAGCAAGGCAGGCCAATATTCAAGTCCAGGAAATACAGAGAACACCACAAAGATATTCCTCAAGAAGAGCAACCCCAAGGCACATAATCATCAAATTCACCAGGGTTGAAATGAAGGAGAAAATGCTAAGGGCACCCAGAGAGAAATGTCAGGTTACCCACAAGGGGAAGCCCATCAGACTCACAGCAGATCTCTCAGCAGAAACCCTACAAGCCAGAAGAGAGTGGGGGTCAATATTCAACATCCTTAAAGAAAAGAAGGTTCAACCTAGGATTTCATATCCAGCTAAACTAAGTTTCATAAATGAAGAAAAAATAAAATCCTTTATGAACAAGCAAGTACTCAGAAATGTCATCACCACCAGGCCTGCTTTACAAGAGCTCCTGAAAGAAGCAGTACACATAGAAAGGAACAACCAGTACCAGCCACTCCAAAAACATACCAAATGGTAAAGGGCATTGACACAATGAAGAAACTGCATCAACTAATGGACAAAACAGCCAGCTAGCATCAAAACGGCAGGATCAAATTCACACATAACAATATTAATCCTAAATGTAAATAGGCTAAACACCCCAATCAAAAGACACAGACTGACAAATTGGATAAAAAGCCAAAACCCATCACTGTGCTGTATGCAGGAAACCCATCTCACATGCAAGGATACACAAAGTCTCAAAGGGATGGAGGAAGATTTACCAAGCAAATGGAGAGCACAAAAAAGCAGGAGTTGCAAGTCTCATCTCTGATAAAATAAACTTTAAACAAACAAAGATCAAAAGAGACAAAGAAGGACATTACATAATGGTAAAATGGTCAATGCAACAAGAAGAGCTAATGATGCTAAATATATGTGCACCCAATACAATAGCACCCAGATACATAAGGCAAGTTTTTAACGACTTACAAAGAGACTTAGACTCCCACAAAATAATAGTGGGAGACTTTAACACCCCGTTGTCAGTATTAGACAGATCAACAAGACAGAAAATTAACAAGGATACCCAGGACTTGAACTCAAACCCGGACCAAGCAAACCTAATAGACATTTATAGAACTCTTCACCAAAAATCCACAGAATATAAATTCTTCTCAGCACCACATTGCACCTACTCTATAATTGACCACATAATTGGAAGTAAATCACTCCTCAGCAAATGCAAAAGAAGAGAAATCGTTAACAGTCTCTCAGACCACAATGCAATCAAGTTAGAACTCAGAATTGAGAAACTAACTCAGAACCGCACAGCTTCAAGGAAACTGAACTGGCTCTTGAATGTTGACTGGATAAACAATGAAATGAAGGAAGAAATAAAGATGTTCTTTGAAGCCAATGAGAACAAAGACATAACATACCAGAATCTCTGGGACACATTTAAAGCAGTCTCTAGGGGAAAATATATAGCAATAAATGCCCACATGAGAAGCAAGGAGAGATCTAAAATTGACACCCTATCAGCAAAATTGAAAGAGCTAGAGGAGCAAGATCAAAAAAATTCAAACCCTAGCAGAAGACAAGAAATAACTAAGATCAGAGCTGAACTGAAGGAGATAGAGACACAAAAAACCCTTCAAAAAAATCAATAAATCCAGGACCTGGTTTTTCGAAAGGATCAACAAAATAGACCACTAGCCAGATTAATAAAAAAGAAATGAGAGAATAATCAAATAGATGCAATAAAAGACAATAAAGGGGCTATCACCAGATTTCACAGAATTACAAACCATCATCAAAGATTATTACAAACAACTCTATGCACATAAACTAGTAAACCTGGAAGAAATGGATAAATTCCTAGAAATTTGCCTCCTCCCAAGCCTGAACCAGGAAGAAGTCGAAACCCTGAATAGACCAATAACAAGGGCTGAAGATGAGGCAGGAATTAAGAGCCTACCACCCAAAAAAAGCCCAGGTCCAGATGGGTTCACATCCGAATTCTACCAGACATACAAAGAGGAGCTGATACCATGCCTTCTGAAACTATTCCACACAATCCAAAAAGAGGGAATCCTTCCCAAATCATTTTAGCAGACAAACATCATCCTGATACCAAAACCTGGCAGAGATTCAGCAAGAAAAGAAAACTTCAGGCCAATATCCATGATGAACATAGATGCAAAAATCTTCAATAAAATACTGGCAAGCCGATTGCAACAGCACATCAAAAAGCTTATCCACCATGATCAAGTAGACTTCATCCTGGGGATGCAAGGCTGGTTCAACATACACAAGTCTATAAACGTAATTCACCACATAAACAGAACCAAAGACAAAAACCACACGATTCTCTCAATTGAGGCAGAGAAGGCCTCTGACAAAATTCAACTGCCCTTTATGCCAAAAACCCTCAATA
>NW_022445154.1:0-308 GCF_009761245.1 Sapajus apella
GGTTTCTCCATGTTGGTCAGGCTGGTTTCAAACTCCTGACCTAAGGTGATTCTCCCACCTCAGCTTCCCAAAGTACTGGGATTACAGGTGTGAGCTACCACACCCAGCCTAAAAACTTGATCTTTTTTTGTGTTTTTGTTTGTTTGTTTGATTGTTTTTTGGAGATGTCACTCTGAGGCCTTGCCCTCAGAAAGTGCTGGGATTACAGACATGAACCACCATGCCCACCCTAAAAACTTGTTATTTTTGGCCGGGCGTGGTGGCTCGCGCCTGTAATAAAAAAAAAAAAAACTGTTTTTTTTATTTAT
>NW_022445154.1:408-2929 GCF_009761245.1 Sapajus apella
CCGACATGAACCACCATGCCCACCCTAAAAACTTGTTATTTTTGGCCAGGCATGGTGGCTCACGCCTGTAATAAAAAAAAAAAAAAATTGTTATTTTTATTTATTTATTTGAGTTTTGTTCTTGTTGCCCAGGGTGAAGTGCAGTGGAGTGATCTCGGCACAGTGCAACCTCCACCTCCCAAATTCAAGTGCTTCTCCTGCCTCAGCCTCCCAAGTAGCTGGGATTACAGGCACCTGCCACCATGCCTGGCTAATTTTGTATTTTTGGTAGGGATTGGGTTTCTCCATGTTGGTCAGGCTGGTCTCAAACTCCTAGCCTCAGGTGTTCAGCCCACCTTGGCCTCACAAAGTGCTTGGATTACAAGCGTGAGCCATCTCACCCTGCCAAAACTTATTCTTTTTATGTCCTAGAATCCCATCCAGGATATCTTCTTCCATTGACTCATTATGTCTCCTTGGCTCCTCTCAGCTACCACGGTGGTCTGTTGTGTGGTATGGACTCCCATTTCACCCACGGCCTCAACTATTCCAGCATTCAGCCTCCTGTTTTTCCCTTTTCCTCTATCTGTATTTACTGCCTACCATCTGAAGACAGAATTTGTTTCATACCCACTGCTTTTAAAGGCATTGTCTTCTTTTAAGATCTTTGTTCCCATTTGGATGGCATGTGTTCTCTAAAAGGTTCTAACTAAAAAAAGGGAGGATTCTAAGGTCACAGTAGATAGATAGAATTTTTGGTATTCCATTTTCCTTTTGTAAACTTCTTTCAGATTAATCCCATTCTTCTACTGTAATGCTTACAAATTACCACTGCACTCCAGCCTGGGTGACAGAGTGAGACTCTGTCAAAAAAAAAAAAAAGAAAGAAAGAAAAAGAAAAAAACATCTTCACCAGGCACAATGGCTCATCCTTGTAATCATAGCATTTCTGGAGGCAAAGGTGGGAAGATCTCTTAAAGTCAGGAGTTTGAGACCAGCCTTGACAACTCAGAGAGACCTCATCTATTAAAAAAAAAGTTCACAACACGATCTATACATTTAATACACATCAAAATATGTTAAATCTTTTTTTTTTTGAGACAGAGTTTCTGTTATCCAAACTGGAGTGTAGTGGTATGATCTTGGCTCACTGCTACCTCTGCCTCCCAGGTTCAAGCGATTCTCCTGCCTCAGCCTCCTGAGTAGCTGGGATTACAGGGGCATACCACCACACCTGGCCAATTTTTTTTTTTGGTATTTTTAGTAGAAATGGGGTTTCACCATGTTGGCCAGGCTGGTCTTGAACTTCTGACCTCAGGTGATCCACCCGCCTTGGCCTCCCAAAGTGCTGGGATTACAGGCATGAGCCACTGCACTGGGCCCTGGGAAACAATTTTTATTGAAGGACGAGGTAATCTTTCTAAGGTGCATTTTTAAATTTGAAAGGGGTAAGGAAGTGAGGGAGGCAGAAATGTTGCAAGTACATTAGAAACATCACAGCAGGTGGCCATGATAATGTGCACCTGCAATCCCAGCTACACAGGAGGCTGAGGGAGGAGCATCACTGTAATCTGGGAGTTTGAGACCAGCGTGGCCAGTGTAGTGAGACCCCTGTCTCTAAAAACAAAAAAAACTATCACAGTGGGATTTCAATAGAGGACACTAAGAGTATACAAACACTACATATGGAACAAATTGATAAAGCCTAGATTATGTCTCAAGTTATATATATATATAACTGAAAATACACAGCTTATGAGACTAACACATCAGAGTATACAAATTCAGCCTCAGACAGTCAGGAACTGTTGTTTATTGATGAAACCACTTTATTTCCCAGCAATTCAACTTCCTCATGTATAATTTAGAGTAATGATTGCTAGGAAATGCAGCCTCATGCAGTCTTTTAATCCCCACTTGGCCTCATACAAATAGATCATGGTCCTGGAATACTTCTTTACCAAGGGACGAAAGAGCCCGGCTGGGTGCAGTGGCTCACGCCTGTAATCCCAACACTTCGTAGGGCAGGCAGATCACTTGAGGCCGGGACTACAAGACCAGCCTGGTTAACACAGTGAAACTTCATCTACACTAAAAATACAAAAATGAGCCGGGTGTGGTGGCATATGTCTGTAGTCCCAGCTACTCTGGAGGCTGAGGCACAAGAATTACTTGAACCTGGGAGGTGGAGGTTGCAGTAAGCCGACATTGCACCACTGTACTTCAGCCTGGGTGATACAGCCAGACTCTGCCTCAAATTTAAAAAAAAAAAAGAGGCTGGGCACAGTGGCTCATGTCTGTAATCCCAGCACATGGGAGGCAGAGGCAGGCAATTGCCTGAGTTGGGGAGTTTGAGACCAGCGTGGCCAGCATGGTGAAATCATGTCTCTACTAAAAATACAAAAATTAGCTTGACATGGTGGCAGGCAGCTGTAATCCCAGCTAATTGGGAAGCGAAGGCAGGAGAATTGCTTCAACTGGGGAGTAAGAGGTTGCAGTAAGTGGAGATCATGCTATTGTGCTCCAATTCAGACAGAACAAG
>NW_022445155.1:0-2929 GCF_009761245.1 Sapajus apella
GGCAAGTGCCTGTAATCCCAGCTACTTGGGAGGCTGAGGCAGGAACATCACTTGAACCTGGGAGGCTGAGGTTGCAGTGAGCGAAGAGTGCGCCACTGTACCCTACTGGGTGACAGAGTGAGACTCCATCTTAAAACAAAACAAAACAAAAAGTTGATCTCCTAGAATTAGGGGGTAAAGGCCGGGTGCGATAGCTCATGCCTGTCATCCCAGCCCTTGGGGAGGCCAAGGCAGAGTTGAGGCCAGGAGTTCCAGACCAGCTTAGCCAACATGGTGAAACCCAATCTCTCCTAAAAATACAAAAAATTAGCCAGGCTCCAGGCGCAGTGGCGCGTGCCTGTAGTCCCAGCTACTCAGGAGGCTGAGGTGGGAGGATCGCTTAGCCCAGGATTTCTGGGCTGTAGTGCGCTATGCCAATCAGGTGTCCTCACTAAGTTTGCCATCAATATGGTGACCTCCTGGGAGTGGGGGACCACCCGGTTGCCTAAGGAGGGGTGAACTGGCCCAGGTCAGAAATGGAACAGGTCAAAACTCCCGTGCTGATCAATAATGGGATTGCGCCTGTGAATAGCCACTGCACTCCAGCCTGGGCAACATAGCGAGACCCCGTCTCTAACAACAACAACAACAAATTAGCCAGGCATAGTGGCATGTGCTTATAGTCCCAGCTACTTGGGAGGCTGAGACACGAGAATCCCTTGAGCCCGGGAAGAGGAGATTGCAGTGGGCTTAGATCGTGCCACTGCAGTGAATGAAGCCTTGGGGATAGAGTGAGACTCTGTCTCAAACAACAACAAACAAACAAAAAGAAATAGGAAGTAGTAGTTATTACACCTGGGAAAAGGGATACGGGGAGGGAGGAATAGCCAAAGTTTAGTTAATGGAGTCAAAAGCACAGCTAGATAGGAGGAATAAGTTGCAGTGTGCTACAGCGCTACAGTGACTGTAATTAACTACAATTTATTGCTATTTTCAAATAGTGAGAAGAGCAGAATTTGAGTGTTCCAACACTAAAAAAAGATAAATGTTTGGATGGATATATTAATTTCCTGGATTTGACCATTTTATGTGGAACCGAAGACCCACTAGAGTGTGCCTCCCTCACATTTTACATTGTGTACATGTATAGCTAGATCACACTATACCACCTAAAGACGTACAATTATTACATGCCAATAAATAGCGATAAAAGCAGGAAGAAAATGGGTCCTTCACATTCAGAAATAAATTTGTTTTTTTGAGTCAGAGTCTCACCCTGTCACCAAGGCTGGAATGCAGTGGCACAATCTCAGCTCACGGCAACCTCTGTCTCCTAGGTTCAAGTGATTCTCTTGCCTCAGCCTCCTGAGTAGCTGGAATTACAGGTTACTTTTTGTATTTTCAGTAGAGATGGGGTTTCACCATGTTGGCCAAGCAGGTCTTGAACTCCTGACCTCAAGGGATCCACCTGCCTTTTTTTTTTTTTTTTTTTTTTAGAATGTGGTTTCACCATGTTGCCTAGGCTGGTCTCAAATTCCTGACCTCAAGGGATCCACCTGCCTTGGGCTCCCAAAGTGCTGAGATTACAGGCATGAGCCACCACACCCAGCCATGAGCCTGGTAGTGGCACACGACTATAATATCAGCTACTCTGGAGGCTGAAGTGGGAGGATCACCCCAGCCTGGGAGGCGGAGTTTGCAGTGAGCCAAGATTGCACCTCTGCACTCCAGCCTAGGCAACAGAGTGAGACTCCATCTCAAAAAACAAAAACAAACAAACAACAACAACAAAGAAAAACTGTGCTTAGGAAAAAAAGAAGCATGGAGATTCTGACCCTTGTTAAACATTATGCAAAGCATGGAAGAGAGGCAAGAAAGAGGGCTGTGCGTTCTCAGTGTCATATTTGAGTTCTGTATGACAGGCTTACTCAGGGATGATTTAATTCTCTAAGGAAATGATCATTTTTGGCATGCTATTTACTATTGACTAGGCTCAGGCTCTGAAGTTGTATGTTAACTTGTAGATTATTGTCTGGTAAACATGCAAATGACTTATTTTTAGCAGAAACAAATACTCCAAATGGCCATAATCTTATCGCCGTGTAGGACATTAACTATTTTCAGTCTCTAACTTAGCAAATTTATTCCAGCATGTCTCTCCTAGAGACCTTTATAAATCTCTATTTCTCAAATGCCCTTTGAACCAACTTTACTATCTGCTGATTCCTCACTCATACGTCAAACAAATCTTTCTCTCTTTTTTTTTTTTTATTGAGACAGTGTCTCATTCTGTCACCCAGGCTGGAGTGCAGTGGTATTATCTCGGCTCACTGCAACCTCTACCTCCCAGGTTCAAGCAGTTCTTCTGCCTCAGCCTCCTGAGTAGCTAGGATTACAGAAGCGTGCTATCACGCCTGGCTAATTTTTGTATTTTTAGTAGAGACAGGGTTTCACCATGTTGGTCAGGTTGGTCTCAAACTCCTGACCTCCTGATCCACCCAGTTAGGCCTCCCAAAGTACTGGGATTACAGGCGTGAGCCACTGCACCTGGACAAACAAAATCTTTCCCTCTCTCTCTTTTTCTCTCTCTCACACATACTAACACACACATATGTATATATTTGTCTGGGAACCATGTTTTAACTTTGGGCAAGTTACTGATACATGTTACTGATACAGGAGCTAGAAAGAAACCATTTAGGCAGATGGTGGTAAGAGAGTCCTTGGTGAGGTTTCCTTTTAATAGAAAGCAGCCCCCAAAACATTTCTTTTCTACCAAAAAGTAGCCTGAAAAAAATCAAGCTTCCAGCATAGATAAATGAGCTAAAAGCTTGCATAGGTAAATGCTGGCATCTGTGCCAATAGAAAAAGTATAGCTGAAAGCCAGGTGTATTCAACATGGAGAGTCCCTCCTTCCTTTTTTTGTCACCATGTGTGTAGTAAAAAAAAA
>NW_022445156.1:0-343 GCF_009761245.1 Sapajus apella
TTTTTTTTTTTTTTTTTTTTTTTTTTTGAGACAGAGTCTTACTCTGTTAGCCAGTCTGGAGTGAATGGCAGGATGTCAGCTCACTGAAACCTCTGCCTCTTGGATTCAAGTGATTCTCCTGCCTCAGCCTCTCGAATAGCTGAGATTACAGTCTCCTGTCACCACCCCTGGCTAATTTTTGTATTTTTAGTAAAGACAAGGTTTCATCATGTTTGCCAGGTTGGTCTTGAACTCCTGGCCTCAGATAATCCACCTGCCTTGGCCTCCCAAAATGCAGGGATTACAGGTGGGAGCCACCTTGCCTGGTCTCATTCACTCTTCTTCTTTTTTTTTTTTTTTTTTT
>NW_022445156.1:443-2929 GCF_009761245.1 Sapajus apella
TCTTCTTTCTTGGGGTACATATTATGTTGGCACTTTCAGAAACCTTCAACTGATAAATTTCACCATAGCTCTTTTTTTCTTTGGCTTAAAATTTCTAGTTAGGAGTCACTTCTTAAATAGGATGTTTTTCCTTTTCTGCAGTTCTAACATCAGCACTAAAAGTTAAATTTTTAATGGATACCATTTTTTGCAACAAATAATATTTAAGAATTGATCCCCAAGTGGCCCTATGTCTCCAAAGAAAAGACGAAAACAGTAAAGTCAGATTTGTGAATATATTCCTGGCAGTCAGGTCAGCTCATTCAGTAGCCAGTAATTCTGTAAAACTAGAACTTATGTATGAAGAATTCAAGTTCTTAACACAGAATAATTACAAATTATTCCAAGACCAACAGTCTGCTGTGCAATTGATTATATTCACAGTATTTCAAACCACAGCATTTCAAACCAATATCACCGCTATGTCCCATTCTCTGTTTCTCCACTCTCATTCCTCTCCTTTTCTCTGAGTTTTATTTTATTTTATTTTATTTTTATTTTTCTCTTGCAACGTGTTATCATTCTCTGAGTTTTATATTTATCATTCTCTTTTCTTTTTTGAGATGGAGTTTCGCTTTTGTTCAGAATGGAGTACAATGGCACGATCTCGGCTCACCGCAACCTCCACTTCCTGTGTTCATGCGATTCTCCTACCTCAGCCTCCCGAGTAGCTGGGATTACGGGCATGCACCACCATGGCCAGATTATTTTATATTTTTAGTAGAGACAGGGTTCCTCCGTGTTGGTCAGGCTGGTCTTGAACTCCTGACTTCAGGTGATCCGCCTGCCTTAGCCTCCCAAAGTGTTGGGATTACAGGCGTAAGCCATCGTGCCTGCTCTCTCTTGCTTTTTAAAATAGTTTGCCATAAATGAATGTATCCCTAAACAACAACTTTAGTTTTGCATGTATTTTAAACCTTATATAACTGGGATTATATAGATCTTTTTTCCTATATCTTATTCTTCCCACACTCGACATACAGGTTTATGAAGTTCATCCATGTTGATATATGTAGCTGTAATTGATTTTCACTGTTCTATTGTATTTTCTTTTACAAATAAAGCACAATTTATTCATTGAGTTTCTTGTCAAGGAATATAGGAGTTACTAGTTTTTGGTATTTGACATTGACATAACTGTACAATTGACAATTGACATAATTGTACAATTATGTCAATGCCAAATACCAAAAACTAGTAACTCCTATATTCTTTTCTTTTCTTTCTTTTTTTTTTTTTTTTTTTTTGAGACAGAGTCTCACTCTGTCACCCAGACTAGAATGCAGTGGTGTGATCTCAGCTCACTACAGCCTCTGCCTCCTGGGTTCAAGCGATTCTCCTGCCTCCACTTCCTGCGGAGCTGAGATTACAGGTGCTGACCACCACACTTGGCTAATTTTTGTAGTTTTAGTAGAGACAGTGTTTCTCTATGTTGGCCAGGCTGGTCTGAAACTCCTGACCTCAAGTGATCTGCCCATCACGGCCTCCCAAAGTGCTGGGATTACAGGTGTGAGCCAGTGTGCCTGGCCAGAATTTCTTTAGGGTATATACTTGGGGGTGGAATTGCTGGATTGCAGAATATATATATATATATATATATATATATATGAATACATATGTATGTATATACACACACATATATTCAACTTTATTTGAAATGCCATGTTTTTCATTGTGGTTTTAAACTGTATTTATTTTAAAAAATAATTTCTTTTTCTCTTTTGTTTTCACCTTCAGTACTCAGTCTAAGTTTTAAACAATTTATCTTTTCTTTTTTTTTTTTGAGACGGACTCACGACCTATTGCCCAGGCTGGAGTGCAGTGGGGCTGTGCCACCTCCGCTCACGGCAACCTCCGCCTCCTGGGTTCAAGGGATTTTCCTGCCTCAGCCTCCCAAGTAGCTGAGATTACAGGTGCCCACCACCATGCCCAGCTAATTTTTGTATTTGGGGTTTCACCATGCTGGCCAGGCTGATCTCTAACTTCTGACCTCAGGTCATCCACCAGCCTCAGCCTCCCAAAGCGTTAGGATTACAGGTGTGAGCTACCATGCCCAGCTGAAGGTATATTTTCATTATCTCCCTGTACATATGCACTTCTTATCTATCATTTTAAATAAATCTGCTTTTTGGATGCTAAGTGCTGTATGATGTTTAGATGTTTAGGTCGATTGATTAATAATATTAATTATTCACCAGGATGGCATCATCTGGGTCGTGCACTGGCACAATTCGTTGTATTCAGCATTTCTTGTATCCTCTTTCCCTCAGTTCTATTTATCCTCCTCCCCAAAACATCAAGTTATTTCCTGGAGGGTCAAGCTCATGTGACTTCCCATGTTGCAATAACTAAAAGATACTGGCCTTCAAAGTTTGTTAAGTATAATTTTGATATCAAGATATATATATTTTTGGTATGTGTTTAGAATTTGGAGCCACTCATTGAAT
>NW_022445157.1:0-2929 GCF_009761245.1 Sapajus apella
TTCTAAATATAAAATCATGTCATCTGCAAACAGAGACAACTTGACTTTCTCTCTTTCTATTTAAATACCCTTTATTTCTTTCTCTTCCCTGATTGCTCTGGCCAGAACTTCCAATACTATGTTGAATAGGAGTGGTAAGAGAGGGCATCCTTGTCTTGTACCAGATTTCAAAGGAAATGCTTCCAGCTTTTGCCCATTCAATACGATTTTGGCTGTAGGTTTGTCATAAATAGCTCTTATTATTTTGAGATATGTTCCATGCAAAGACACACAAAGGCTCTAAACCAAGGGATGGAGGAACATTTACAAAGCAAATAGAAAGCCAAAAAAAAGAGTAGGGGTTGCAATTCCTAGTCTCTGACAAAACAGACTTTAAACACAGATCAAAAAGACAAAGAAAGGCATTACATAATACTAAAGGAAACAATTCAACAAGAATAGCTAAGTATTCTGAATATATATGCACCCAAAACAGAAGCACCTAGTTTTATAAAACAAGTTCTTGAGCCTAAGACCTACACACACACTTAGGCTCCCATACAATAACAGTGGGAGACTTCAACATCCCACTGTCAAGATTAGACAGATCAATGAGAAAGAAAATTAACAAGGATATTCAGGACTATACTCAGCTCTGGATCACGTGGACCTAGCAGACGTCTACAGAACTCTCTACCCCAAATCAACAGAATATACATTCTTCTCAGTGCCACATGACACTTATTCTAAGATCAACCACATAATTGAATTAAACCACTCCTCAGCAAATGCAAAAGAACAGAAATCACAACAGACAGTCTCTTAGACCACAGTGCCATCAAATTAGAACTTAGGATTAAGAAACTCACTCAAAACCATACAATTTCATGGAAATTGAACAACTTGTTCCAGAATGACTCCTGGTTAAATGATGAAATTAAGGCAGAAATAAAGAAGTTCTTTGAACCAACAAGAACAAAGGGACATCATACCAGAATCTCTGGGATACAGCTAAAGTAGTGTTAGGAGGGAAATTTATAGCACTAAATGCCCACATAAGAAAGTTAGAAAGATCTCAAATCGACAAGCTAACATCACAATTAAAAGAACTAGAGAGGCAAGAGCAAACGAAGACAGGAAATAACTAAGATCAGACAAGAATTGAAGGAGATAGAGACTTTAAAATGCTCCAAAAAAATCAATGAACCCAGGAGCTAGTTTTTTGAAAAAATTAACAAAATACATAAACCCTAGCTACACTAATAAAGAAGAAAAGAGAGAAGAATCAAACAGACACAGTAAAAAGTTATTAAAGGAGATATTACCACTGACCCCACAGAAATACAAACTCAGAGAATACTTTATTACCTCTATGCCAATAAACTAGAAAGTCTAGAAGAAATGAATAAATTCCTGGACACATATACCCTCCCAAGAATAAACCAGGAAAAAGTCAAATCACTGAATAGATTAATAACAAGTTCTGAAATTGAGGCAGTAATTAATAGCCTACGAACCAAAAAAAAAAAAAAAAAAAACCCAGGACCAGACAGATTGACAGACCAATTCTACCAGAGGTACAAAGAGGAGCCTGTACCATTCCTTCTGAAACTATTCCGAACAACTGAAAAGGAGAGACTTCTTTCTAACTCATTCTATGAGGCCAACATCATCCTGATACCAAAATGTGGCAGACACACAACAAAAAATACAAAACTTCAGGACAATATCCCTGATGAACATCAATGTGAAAATCCTCAATAAAATATTGGCAAACTGAATCCACCAGCACATCAAAAAGCTTATCCACCACGATCAAGTTGGCTTCATCCTTGGGATGCAAGGCTGGTTCATTATACACAAATCAATAAACATACCATATAAACAGAACCAAGGAGTAAAACCACATGATTATCTCAATACATGCAGAAAAAGCTTTCGATAAAATTTAACACCCCTTCATGTTAAAAATGCTCAATGAACTAGATATTCATGGAATGTATCTCAAATTCTTCTTAAACTTTTCTAAAGCTTAGAACTAGAGGGAATACTGTCAAACCCATTTTTGGGGCCAGCATCATTCCTATGTCAAAGCCAGGCACAATAAGAAAACTACAGGCCACTAAGATGAACATAGATGGAAAAACCATCAAGAGAACACCAGCAAAATGAACTCAAGAACACATCAAAGAAATGACACATAATGACCATGTTGGATTTATTTCTGTCTCAACACTGTTTTTATCATGAAACAATGGTAAAGAGGCTAAAGAGACAACTTAAATACTGGGAGAATAGATTTACCAACCATAGTCTCTCTTAAAAGATTAATACCTAAAATATGTAATGAATTCAAACAACCCAATAGCAAAACAAAATAATAATCGGATTAAAAAATACGTAAAGGACTTGAACAGACTTATCTCCAGAGAAGACATAAAAATGGCCAACAAGTATGTGAAAAGGTGCTCAACATCACTAGTCATCAGGGAAATACAAATCAAAAACACAGTGATTTACCCCTAACATCTGTTGGAATGCTTACTATGAAAAAGACAAGAGATAAGTGGTGCTGAGGGTGTAGAGAAAAGGAAACATTTGTAAGCTGTTGGTACGAATGCAGATTTAGGTAGCCCCTTTGGAAAACTTCATGGAGCTTCCTAAAAGAAATTCAACGTAGAACTACCATACAGTAACTCATGTAGAATTACCATAGTAATCCCTCTTCTGGATATATCCCGAAAGGAAATGAAACCACCACCTTATAAGGATATCTGTGTGTCCATGCTCATTGTAGAATTATTCTCAATAGCCAAGGTAGGGAAACGACCTAAGCATCTACTGATAGAGGAAGGGATAAAGAAACCATGGTATGCATATACAACAGAATACTATCTGGCCTGACAAAAGGAGATCCTGCCATTTTCAGCAACATGGATGAATTATGTTC
>NW_022445158.1:0-2928 GCF_009761245.1 Sapajus apella
CACAAATACATTTCTTGTTGTTTGTTTAAATTTAATATTTATAGAGACAGGTTCTCACCATGTTGCCCATGCTGGTATCAAACTCCTGGCCTCAAGGGATCCTCCTAATTCGGCCTCTCAAAGTGCTGGGACTACAGGCATGAGCCATCACTCTCAGCCTTTTATTTCAATACTTTCCTCTGACGACAAGGAAATGATCATTTGGCAGCAGTGGTAACAAGAGCCCAGGCTGAAATCTGACAGACCTGGCTTCCAAATCCCAGCTCCACCCTTTTTTACTGTGTGACTTTGGGGAAATACTTAACCTCTCTGGGCTGCAATTTCCTCATTTGCAAAAAGAGAAAAGTTGTGTTAAAATTTAGAAATATTGTGTGCAAAAGGCATAATATTATGATTATCATTGCAAATAATCACTCCTTATTCTTCTCTTTCCTCAAGATCTTCCATCGGCTTTAATATGAAACAAGAGCAAGCCTTTCATGTAAGGAAAATAAAAAGGCTAAATGGCGTTCGTGTGGCTGCACCTGTCTGTTCACTACTTAGCGCCACCATTTTTCTACAATCAATATGATTATTTGCCTCTGGACATAGTTTCCTAGCAACTCACATCTTGAACGAATTCAGGTGAATTTCCTTTATCACTTATAGCCGTCTGGCTTCTGCATCAAGTACAAGTATTGATCGACTTACCACCTATGCAACTTATGACCATTCGACTTTATGACCACAATCGCTAGCCACGACTGCTCCGCGTCTGGCAGCGCAAACGTTGCCCAGGTGGGCGTACGACAGTGCGGACCAGCTTTCGGTAGCACTACCATCTCCGCGTGCACCATTTCAACTGTACATATAGCCTACTCAACTTACGACCAAATCGTGTTACGACCGGTCCGCAGTCCTGACCATGGTTGTTAAGTCGAGCACTAGCTGTAGCTCTTTGCAGTCCTTCATAAATATGAGTATTATGCCTGATTAAGAGAAATGAGCAAATGTTAAGTTTATACACTACCTTTCTCTTGGGATTTTTTTTTTGAGACGGAGTTTCACTCTTGCTACCCAGGCTGGAGTGCAATGGCGCGATCTCGGCTCACCGCAACCTCCGCCTCCTGGGTTCAGGCAATTCTCCTGCCTCAACCTCCTGAGTAGCTGGGATTACAGGCACGCGCCACCATGCCCAGCTAATGTTTTTGTATTTTTAGTAGAGAAGGGGTTTCACCATGCTGACCAGGATGGTCTCAATCTCTTGACCTCGTGATCCACCCGCCTCGGCCTCCCACAGTGCTGGGATTACAGGCGTGAGCCACCGCGCCCAGCCTCTCTCTTGGGATTTTATGATACTAAGCAAAGGGCCATCAGCTGAGTCTGCCACAGTCTCTTTGAAGGCTGCTGAGTAGGCACAAAGCCTTGAAAATAGAGCAGAGCAGATTTACCTTCAGGGTTTTCTGATCCTGAGAGAATGGAGTAGTCCTTATTCAACAATCATTGTTTTTTTTTTTTTTTTGATGGAGTCTCACTCTGTCGCCCAGGCTGGAGTGCAGTGGCACAATCTCGAATCACTGCAACCTCCACCTCCCAGGTTCCAGTGATTCTCCTGCCTCAGCCTCCTGAGTAGTTGGGATTACAGGCATGCGCCACCAAGCCCAGCTAATTTTTGTATTTTTAGTAGAGACGGGGTTTCACATGTTAGTCAGGATAGTCTCAAACTCCTGACCTCGTAATCCACCCGCCTCGACCTCCCAAAGTGCTGGGATTACAGGTATGAGCTACTGTGCCTGGCCTCAGCAATCATTGTTAATAATCAAGAGAGAGACTAGGAAATAATGTGATTTTCCTACACAAGGGTCTAACTTGGTCTTCCCACTGAGAGCAGGCTGGAAAGCACCTTTAAGGCAAATGACAGTCAAGTAATTACCAGACCTTTTAGCAAAAACTATGATTTTTGCATGTTTTATGTGTAAATATTATTTATTTTAAATTACCTTTATCCTTCCAAGACTGATTTTTTAAAAAAAATTATGTTGTTTGAATCCCTACAGGCAGGACATTCAGGACAATTTGATATTAAGTTGGTTTGAAATTCATTAAGTTGGTTCTTTATATTCATTAAGTGGGACAGGCAAGACACTTTGATATTCATTAAATGGGTTTTTGTGATTGCCAATCATATGTTTAACAATAATATACCATTTTTAATTGGAAAAATAATTACAATTGGCCGTGTGTGGTGGCTCATGCCTATAATCCCAGCACTTTGGAAGGCCAAGGTGGGTAGATCACTGTAGGTCAGACCAGCCTGGCCAACATGGAGAAACCCTGTCTCTACTAAAAATATAAAAATTAAAGCCCGGCATGGTGGCTCACACCTGTAAACCCAGCACTTTTGGAGGCCAAGGCAGGCAGATCACCTGAAGTCGGGAGTTCCAGAACAGCCTGGCCAACATGATGAAATCCCGTCTCTACTAAAAATACAAAAATTTGCTGGGCGTGGCGGCAGGCACCTGTAATCCTCATTACTCAGGAGGCTGAGGCAGGAGAATTGTTTAAACTGGGAAGCAGAGGTTGCAATGAGCCAAAATCACACCATTGCACTCTGGCCTGGGCAACAAGAGCAAAACTCTACCTCGGAAAACAACAAAGAAAAGAGGCCGGGCATGCTGGCTTATGCCTGTAATCCTAGAACTTTGGGAGGCCGAGGCGGGTGGATTGCCTGAGTTCAGGAGTTCAAGACCAGCCAGGGCAACATGGTGAAACCCTAACTCTTCTGAAATACAATAAATTAGCTGGACGTGGTGGCATGTGCCACTAGTCCCAGCTACCCAGAAGGCTGAGGCCGGAGAATCACTTGAACCCAGGAGGCAGAGGTTGCAGTGAACTGAGATTGCACCACTGCACTCTGCCTGGGTAAAAGAATAAAAAAACCAACCAAGA
>NW_022445159.1:0-1181 GCF_009761245.1 Sapajus apella
TTGAAGATCGTGTTCACGCTGAATAAACAAGTGCCTTTAAAAAAATTCTTCCAAATTTTGACATCAAACAGAAAAGTTGAAAAAGAAGCACCATAAAGACACATGCACCCTTTATTTAGATTCACAAATTAACATTTTCTGGGATTGGCTTTCTGTGTCTCTATGTCTCTTTTCCTCTTCACAGACACACTCATTTTCTCTCTCTTACACACACGTACATATACATGCACGCACTCACATTTTGGGAGCTCTGAACTGCTTGAAAGCAAATTGCAGACACCAAGATTATACAAAAATACTTAAGGGACTTTGTCCGAAATTAGCACATTCTTTTATATTACTACAATAACAATCACAAGACATTTGCTACTGATAATTAACATTATGTAGTACGCAGTCTAAATTTAAATGTCTCCACTTGCTCTCAAATATTCTCTATATTAGTCAGAGATCTTATATTGGATTTTTTTGTCATTGTTTCTTATTTTCATCAGTCTAGAATATTGCTTCCCCTCCACCCTTTTCCCTCATCTTTTACAACTCTGACATTTTTGAAGAGTCCAGACTAAGTGTCTCATAGAATGTTTCTCAAACTGGATTCATCTAACTGTTATGGATTAGACAAAATGTTTAGGCAACGATTATGTTTCCCATCGCATTGCATTGGGAAGTTTATAATGTCACTCTATCTCAATATTTGTGAAGCTAAGTTTCATCTCTTCGATTTAAATTCTGTACTTAATAAATATTTGATGGATAATAGACATATATGAATGTCCTTTTCCTAATATTATGTTAGTGTATAGTGTTAGGAGTAATTTCATGCCAGAATCTCATGTTACCTTGGTGGTATTTGCAAAACGGTGATTTCAAAATTCAGGCATTATTCTAGATGAGGGGCCAGTAGATTTTTCCAGTGAAGAGCTACATTCTAAGTCTTTTAGCCTTTGTGGGCCACATATAGCCTCTGTTACATATTCTATTTCTTCATTAGCTCTGTAAAAATTATTAGCTCATGGACTGCAGGAAAATGGTCTGCAGCAGGATTTGGGCCATGAGTAGTAGTTTGTCAAAGTCCTGTTCTGTGTTATAAAGAAGACCTTTCCTTTTCCTTGTAACACCTGTTTGTGTGTGTGTGTGTGTGTGTGTGTGTGTGTGTGTGTGTGTGTGTGTGTGTGTGT
>NW_022445159.1:1191-2928 GCF_009761245.1 Sapajus apella
TGTGTGTGTGTGTGTGTGTGTGTGTGTGTGTGTGTGTGTGTGTGTGTCAGAGGGAGAGAGATTCTTTAATAACATTATTTCTTTTATAGAGTTGGTCTCTTTAAACTTTTTGTTTTTTAAATACTCTTTGGATTTGACTTTGGTAAATAACACTGTGTGAAGATAATTTCAATTTCATTTTCTTCTATGCTTTCTGATACAATAGCCACTAGCTGCATGAGACCAATCAAATTTAAACTAATTATACTGAAATTATAATTAGAAATTAAATAAATTAATAATTAGAACAAATTTAGTTTCTCAGTCACATGAGCCACACTTAAGTGTACAAGTATTCACTCAACACACGTAGCTAGTGGCTACCTATTGAACAGTACAGATGTAGGACATTTTTGCGATTTAGAAGTTGAATTGGATAGTAATAAATGCAGATTTCAAATGTATTTGCACAGAGTTGTGCAAAATAGTCCCTCATAATTAGAGTTAACTTACAATTTTTTCTTGTCTTTTTTTGCTTTTATGCTTATTTCCGTTCTTACTAATTTGTCTATTTCCATTCGTTTAAGGTACCAAAGTATTTATTATATCTACTATTTTTCTGTTTTTATCTCACATTTTCCTTTCCTTATGCTTTCTTTTGATTTAGTTTATCAGTTTTTTTTTTTTAAACTTTTATTTTAGGCTCAGAGGTACCTGTACATGTTTATTATATAAGTGTCACTGGGGATTGTTGTACAGATTATTTGTCACCTATGTGGTAGGCACTGTACCTCACAGGTAGTTTTTCAGTCCTGACCCTCCTCTTTCCTTCATCCTCAAATAAGTCCAGGTGTGTGTTGTGTCCATGTGTACTCAATGTTGAGCTTCTACTTGTGAGAACATGTAGTATGTGGTTTTCTGTTCCTCTGTTAGTTTACGTAAGATAATGGCTTTTACCTTCATCGATGTTGCTGCAAAGGACATGACCTCATTCTGTTTTATGGCTCCATCATATTCCGTGGTGTATACGTACCACATTTTCTTTAATCAGTCTACCATCGATGGGCATTTAAGTTGGTTTCATGTCTTTGCTATTGGGAATCATGCTGCAATGAGCATATGCGTGCATGTATCTTTTTCTTTTCTCTGTTATCTTCCTTCCCTCCCTCCCTCCCTCTCTTCTTTCCTTCCTTCCTCCCTTCCTCTCTTTTCTCTCTCTTTCTTCCTTTGTTTTTCTCTTTCTTTCTCTCTCTCTTCCTCTTTCTTTCTCTCTTATCTTCCTTCCTTCCTGTCTTTCCCTCTCTCTTCCTTTCTTTGTTTTTCTTTCTCTCTTTCTTTTTCTTTCTTCCTCCCTCCCTACCCCCTCTCCTTCTTTCCTTACTTTCCTCCCTCCCTCCCTCCCTCCCTCCTTTTCTCTGCTTCTGTCACCCCGGGTGGAGTGAAGTGGCACCATCTTGCCTCATTGCAAGTTCCACATCCCAGGTTCAAATGATTCTCCTTCCTTAGCCTCCCAAGTAGCTGGGACCACAAGCGCTCACCACCAGATCCAGCTAATTTTTGTATTTTTTATGAGAGGCTGGGTTTCTCCATGTTGCTCAAGTTATCAGGCTGGTCTTGAACTCCTGACCTAAGGTTATCTGCCCACCTCGGCCTCCCAAAATGCTGGGATTACAGGTGTGAGCCACCGCACCCAGCCCTCACCACTCCCTTTTGTATCCCCCAACTCACACCTTGCCCATGCCACTCATGCATACCCCC
>NW_022445160.1:0-2928 GCF_009761245.1 Sapajus apella
AGACCAGCCTGACCAACATGGTGAAACCCCCATCTTTAAAAAAAATACATAAATAAAGAATAATATGGCAGTATGGGTAATACTGTATCAACATCGGCTCATGATATCAGCCTGGCTGAACTGTGTCTGTGGCTGCTGCTTACATGTGTGTGACAGAAAACAGTACATAGCAACCCTTTGTAATTTCTACACCTGGTGGAAACCACCTGGCCCCCCGACCTTCCTGCTCCAAACCTTCTCCCTGAAAGATTGCATGTGGCTGGGCGCGGCGGCTCACGCCTGTCACCCCAGCCCTTTAGGAGGACACCACAGGTACATCATGAGGTCAGGAGTTCGAGGCCAGCCTGGCCAACGTGGCAAAACCCCATCCCTACTAAAAATACAGAAATCAGCGACGCGTGATGGTGCGCACCTGTAGTGCCAGCTACTCAGGAGCCTGAGGCAGGAGACTCTCTTGAACCCGGGAGGCGGAGGTTGCGGTGAGCCGAGATCACACCACTGCACTCCAGCCTGGGCGACAGAGCCAGACTCTGTTGTGTTGGCTCAAATCTGTCATCCCAGCACTTTGGGAGGCCGAGAGGCGGGCGGATCGCCTGAGGTTAGGAGTTTGAGACCAGCCTGGGCAGCAAGGTGAAACCCCATCCCTACTAAAAATAGAAAAACAGCCAGGCGTGGTAGAGGGTGCTTGTAATCCCAGCGACTCCGGAGGGTGAGGAAGAAGACTCTTTTTTTTTTTTTTAAGATGGGGTTTCACCATGATGGCCAGGCTGGCCTTGAACTCCTGACCTCAGGTGATCCACCCACCTTGGCCTCCAAAGTGCTTGGATGACAGGCGTGAGCCACCGGGCCCGGCCAAGGAGACCCTCTTAAACTGGGAGGCGGAGGTTGTAATGAGCCCAGGTCACAGCACAGCACTCCATGCTGGGTGACAGAAAGAGACTCTGTCTTAAAAACAAAAAAAAAACCAAAACAAGATCGTGTCTGTCAGAGCATTCCTCTCCAAGAGGAACCTCACTGGCTGCAAAAGGGAACTAAAAACGGACAGACCACACCTGCCTCTTGCTTCCCTTCCGCCCACTGCTCACGGCGATCCGCCTGACGTGGACATGTGGCCGGACACGTCTGGACGGCTGCACTCAGCTTCCCAGTACCTGCCTCTGGGTCTTGCAAGTGTTTCTCAGCGCTGGGCAGGCTCCCCTGAGGCACCCCAGACACCCACATTCTGAGCTGGGCGCGGTGGCTCACGTCTGTAACCCCAGCTCTTTGGGAAGCCAAGGGGGGCGGATCACGAGGTCAGGAGATCAAGACCATCCCGGCCAACATGGCGAAACCCCGTCTCTACTAAAATACAAAATTAGCCGGGCGTGGTGGCGGGCCTGTGTAATCCCACCTCTTTTCGAGGATGAGGCGGGCGGATCACCTGAGGTCGGGAGTTCGAGACCAGCCTGACCGACATGGAGAAAACCGGCCTTTACTAAAAATACAAAATTAGCCAGGCGTGGTGGCACATGCCTGGAATCCCCGCTCTTCGGGAGGCTGAGGCGGGAGAGAATTGCTTGAACCCGGGAGGCGGAGTTTGCAGTGAGCCAAGATCGCGCCACTGCACTCCAGGCTGGCGACACGGTGAGGCTCCGTCTCAAAAAAATAGATAAAAAAATAAATAAATATCATCAGTAAAACAAACAAGCAAAAAGAACCCATATAAAATCAAGCTGCGCCTCAGGCACCTTGGACACGTGTTCTCAACGCCTCATTAGAGCATGTTCTCTGGGCCTTGCTCACGCATATTTGGCTGAGAATAAACCTCTTTAAATATATTTATTTTACGTTGTTTTTGAGATGGAATTTCAGCCTTGTAGCCCAGGCTGGAGCGCAGTGGCGTGATCTCAGCTCACCGCAAACTCCGCCTCCGGGGTTCAAGCGATTCTCCGGCCTCAGCCTCAGGTGTGGCTGGGATTAAAGGCGCCCGCCACCATGCCCGGCTAATTTTGTATTTTTAGTAGAGATGGGGTTTTCCGCATGTTGGTCAGGCTGGTCTCGAACTCCCAATCTCAGATGATCCAGCCGCCTTCGCCTCCAAAAGAGCTGGGATGACACAGGTGTGCCAGCGTGCCCGGCTAATTTTGAATTTTTGCTGGAGATGGGGTTTCTCCATGTTGGCCGGGCTGGTCTCGAACTCCCGACCTCAGGTGATCCTCCCGCCTCGGCCTCCCAAAGTGCTGGGATTACAGGCGTGGGCCACCGCGCCCGGCACATTTCAGTTCTTTAGACTTAAGGACCATAAACCCCCCGTCACAGACAGCCAAAGGAGGCACCGTACCGCGTTCTAGACGAGCATCTCCACCTCTCCGCTCCGCGTTCTGTCTTCGCCGGGCACCTGCTGTGAACTGAGAAAGGAAAACAAATCTCAGGACCCCAAAATGACAGAGCCGAGGGCAAGGACATGCTGGAAACGGTGTCGGGCAAACCTGCCTCTCATTTTATTCATAAACAAAAAAATACTACGGAGATTTTAAAAACTGCATCCCAGGGCTGGGCGCGGTGGGTCACTCCTGTCATCCCAGCATTCTGGGAGGCTGAGGTGGGCGGATCACGAGGTCAGGAGTTCGAGACCAGCCTGACCATCATGCAGAAACCCTGTCCTTACTAAAAATACAAAATATTAGCTGGGCGTGGTAGCCCATGCCTGTAATCCCAGCTACTTGGGAGGCTGAGGCAGGAGATTGCTTGAACCCTGGAGGCAGAGGTTTCGGTGAGCTGAGATTACCCCATTGCACTCCAGCCTGGGCGACAGAGCAACACTCTGTCCCCCTCCCAAAAAAGCAGTAATAATAAATAAATAAATATAAAATATTTATAAATATTTAAATTTATATTTTTATATATAAATGTATGTATTTTTGTATTTTTATAAATATATAAACATAT
>NW_022445161.1:0-1997 GCF_009761245.1 Sapajus apella
AGACACAACCTCTACAAAATATTAAAGATTAGCCAGGCATGGTGATGTGTGCCTGTGGTCCCAGCTATTTGGGAGGCTGAGGCAGGAGGATCGCTTGAGTTGGTGAGGTCAAGGCTGCAGTGAGTCATGATTGCTCCGCTGCACTCCAGCCTGGGGAGAAGAGCAAGACTCCTTCAAATAAAAAAAAAATAGAAAATGAAAATGGACAGCAAGCCATGCCAAACCCACCCAGAGCTCTCCACATCGCAGGCACTCAGTGAAAATGCTGAAATCAAGAGGCAGCTCGGAAAAAATAAGGCAGCTGGCCAGAGAGAAAGCCAACCTTCTGGGCCGGGCCTCTACTCCCGGCCCGTTGGGAATATGAAGAAGTGTGAGGGCCTCATCCAGGCTGTGACGTCGCTGACCTGAAATGTGCCTCAGTTTCACTGGAAAGAAAACCATGTGACCCTCCTCTCACAGGGCACTGCATCCAGCGGTCCCTGGCCACACCGTGACCCATTTGGAGGACAGGGGGCTCATAAGACCATAGCATTTATGGCCAAGATGGTGAGATGGCCCAGGAGTTTTGTACAAACAGCCTCCTCCAGGAAGCCCTCCAGGAACACTGTGGTGCTGGTCACTTGCCCTCCATGAATCCCCAAAGGCCAACCCTCCAGGGCCCATGCTTCCCCTCCAGGTCTCAGCATCCCAGCCAGACTGGAGGGCCCTCCCAGTAACTCCTCCAGAGTCACCATGGGAGCCACAAGTCCCAGGGAAATGATGCAGGGGCATGAGTCAGGAGAGCCCCAACTGTGCCCTAACTGGCTCAGGCCCCAGGCTGTGATGTGCCTCTCTGGGAAGCTTTGTCTGCTCCGTAAATTCAAGATGATCTCAGAGTTGTCATGAGGCTTGAAGGAGACAGGCATGGCAGCACAGGGGCCTGATGATGTCACCTCCCTCCCCAAGGAGCCCTCACAGAGGGCAAATGGTTCAAAGGCATGCCTGGAGCACCTCGGATTTCAGAGGAGTCTCCAGGAATGACCACAGATGCAGCCAAAGAGCGGGCACACCTATGTCCCCACCCAGGTCACACGGAGCCCCTCAGCCGGTTCTCTGACCCCTCCATTTGACTTCAGGTCTCCTCTGAAGCAGGAGCTCTCCCAGCAGAGGCCTTTGAAAACACCCTGCCTGGCCTGCCAGGCTCAGACACCAGCCCTGCATCCCAGTGGCACAGGGCGAGAGGACAGGACCACAGACCGGAAGGCACCAGCACGTGCAAGGTTAGAAGCCAGCGTCACCTGATTTCGGAGCAGGTTAGTTTGAGCTAGGAGATGAGCCTGCAGTTTGCCTTGGCACCACTGGGGGGCGGCTTTCTCAAGCAGCGAGACAGGCTGGGGTGGGGAGGTCAAGGCAAAGGAGGGTGGAGAGACCAGGGAGGTGGGGAGAGAGAAACAGAGACACACAGATTAAACGCATGTCCACACGCCCCACAGGCAGGGGCCGCCCCAAGCAGATATGGGCCCTTGAGGTCATGAGAATCAGGGGAAGCCCAAGGGGGCAAGGAGAGGGGGTGAATTCCAACTGCAGAGGCAAAGGTGAGCATGGTTAGCAGCACAGGGGACCTGGAAAGCATGGCCCTGCCTGGAGGAGTGGCCGCCTCAGCCCCTCGCCGCAGGATGAATGGGGTCAGCCCTGCACCCCCGGCTCCCTCCAGCCAGGGACGGGTCACCTGGGATCTCGTGACGGAATTCCACCCGGCTCACCAGGCAGGGCAGCACCATTCCAGGGAGACCCAAGAGGCCCACTCTCAGGCTGGCGGGTGGCCTGGATCAGGGCTGCGGGGCCAGGAATGAGCCTACGGTGAGCCCCACCCGGGCACCCACAGAGGCCTCTCACTCACCGGCCTGGGCCCAGCACTCTCCCCACCCTGCAGCTCAGCCACCTGGGCCCAGGCAGAAGGAAGGCTCCACGCTCGGGTCTTGGACACCTGCCTTTCTCAGCCCCCTGCAGACGCCGGC
>NW_022445161.1:2097-2927 GCF_009761245.1 Sapajus apella
TCCTTCTTTTTGGCGGTTTGCAGAGACTCGTAGTGGTGCCGGGCACTATCGTAGTCCACCAGCTTGCGCCCCCACTTGGCGAAGCGTGACTGGGGCAGATGGGGGAGGGTGCTGAGTGGGGTCTGGCATCCCTCCTGAGACTCCAGAGACCCTACATGGACCCTTAGGGCGGGCAGGAGACCCCGGCTCCACAGGAGCCCTTGAGCCCCGGTTGCTAGAACCCTTCTGGTAGCAGAGAGCTCACCCCTCCCAGAGGTCCAGCCCCACTGTTTGAAACATTTTCTTGCACATGAGCCCATGTGTCCGCGTCCACCAGCTGGTGACGTGTCAGCGAAGTCTCTTCCTCAGCCTGACCCCCGGCTTCTCATCTCCAGAGCCACTAATATCAGACTCCGGGAGCTTGAGGCCACTGCACTGGGGGGCCCTGAGGCCAGCATGAGCATGACACCCCCATCCCACCCACCAAGGGGATCGCGTCAACCCACTGATCAGCCTCGGCTCCAAGTGCACGTCGCCCGGAGATCACTGGCCTCGGTGGAGACCAGAGACACTGCCACCTCCTAGCACCCACCCAGGCCTGGCAGAGACAGCAGGCTGTGAATGCACACACCACACAGAGACACCCACACGTGCAAACCCAGACAACAAACAGGTGACATGCACACATACTCTTCCAAGCACACGTGGTGTAAACACAGGGGACCTGCAGGCACACACATCCCTCGGCCCTGCTTCCCCTTCTACGCCTTCCACAATCACACAGCCAGCCACTCTGCAGACACACACACACACACACACACACACACAGGCCGTGGGACCTCCTCCCACAG
>NW_022445162.1:0-3034 GCF_009761245.1 Sapajus apella
ACATTCACAAAATTGTTTAACTCTGTAAGTTTAATATACACCTTGACAATCATTTTGCTACATAGCTCCGTTGTTGTTTTAGAGCACGATATTTCTCATTACACCCTGTACTCCAATTTACTCAGGAATATCCAAATGCCGCTTTTTGGAGTAACGTGTTTCTAACTCGCTGAATCTAAACATTGATGCAACTTCCTAAGGTGAACGAACACAGGGCAGTTTGAAAGAGACGTTTCTCCTGTGGTTTAGACGCGATCTTTAAGCTAAATCTTATGAGCGTGTATATGGCTGGAAATATGTCTTTCCAGATTATCCAAAGAAAGGTTTTCGGAACTGCTACATTCACATACCTGTTTAACTCTCTAAGTTGAATAGACACCTTGACAATCATTCTGCTACATAGCTCCGTTTTTGTTTTAGAGCCCGATATTTCTCATTACACGCTATACTCCCGTTCACTCAGGAATATCGACCCGCAGCTTTTAGGAGAGAGTTGTTTCTAACTCGCTGATTCGAAACATAGATGCAACTTTCTAAGGTCAACGAACTAAGAGCAGAGCAGTTTGAAAGACACGTTTCTCCTGTGGTTTAGACGTGATCTTACCGCTAATTCTTATGAGCCTGTTTATGGCTGGAAATACCTCTTTCCATATTCTCCAAATAACGGTTTTCTGAACTGCTGCTTAACTCTATATGTTGAATATACACCTTGACAATCATTCAGCTACATAGCTCCGTTTCTGTTTTAGAGCCAGATATTTCTCATTACACCCTATACTCCAATTCACTAAGGAATATCCGAACACAGATTTTAGAGGAAACCTGTTTCTAACTCGCTGAATCTAAACGTAGATGCAACTTCCTAAGGTGAACCAAACACAGCCGAGCAGTTTGAAAGAGACGTTTCTCCTGTGGTTTAGACGCGATCTTAAAGCTAAATCTTATAAGCCTGTATATGGCTGGAAATATCTCTTTCCATATTCTTCAAGGAAAGGGTTTCTGAACTGCTACATTCACACACCTGTGTACCTCTGTAAGTTGAATGCACACCTTGACAATCATTCTTCTACATAGCTCCGTTTATGTTTCAGAGCCAGATATTTCTCATTACACCGTATACTCCCAATAGCCAGGAATGTCCAAAAGCAGCTTTTAGAAGAAACCTGTTTCTAACTCGCTGCATCTAAACATAGATGCAACTTCCTAATATGAACCAAATACTGCAGAGCAGTTTGAAAGAGACGTTTCTACTGTGGTTTATACGTGATCTTACCGTTAAATCTTATGAGCCTGTATATGGCTGGAATTATCTCTTCCCAGATTCTCCATAGAAAGTGTTTCTCAACTGTTACATTCACACATCTGCTTAACTCTGTAAGTTGAACATACAACTTGACAATCATTCTGCTACATAGTTCCGTTTTTGTTTTAGAGCGAGATATTTCTCATTAAACCCTATACCCCCTTTCACTCAGGAATATCCAAACGCAGCTCTTTGGAGAAACGTGTCTGTAACTCGCAGAGTCCAAATATAGATGCAACTACCGAAGGTGAACAAACACATAAGAGAGCAGTTTGAAAGAGAAGATTCTCCTGTGGTTTAGACGTGATCATACCGCTAATTCTTGGGGCCTGTATATGGCTGGAAATATCTCTTTCCAGATTCTCCAAAGAAAGGTTTTCTGAACTGCTACATTCACATATCTGTTTAAGTCTCTAAGTTGAATACATACCTTGACAATCATTCTGCTACATAGCTCCGTTTTTGTTTTAGAGCCCGATATTTCTCATTACACTGTATACTCCCATTCATTCAAGAATATCCAAACGCCGCTATTTGGAGAAACGTGTTTCTAACTCGCTGAATCTAAACATAGGTGCAACTTCCGAAGGTGAACAAACACACAGCGGAGCAGTTTGAAAGCGAGGTTTCTCTGGTGAATTAGATGCGATCTTTAAGTTAATTCTTAGGATCCTGTACATGGCTGGAAATATCTCTTTCCAGATTCTTCAAAGAAAGGGTTAGTGAACTGCTACATTCAAACAATTGTTTAACTCTGTGAGGTTTATGTACAGCTTGACAATCATTCTGCTACATAGCTCCCTTGTTGTTTTAGAGCCCGATATTTCTCATTACACCCTATACTCCCATTCACTCAAGAATATCCAAACGCAGCTTTTAGAAGAAACGTGTTTCTAACACGCTGAATCGAAACATAGATGCAATTTCATAAGGTCAATGAACTCACAGTGGAGCAGTTTGAAAGAGACGTTTCTCCTGTTGTTTAGACGCGATTTTACCGCTTATACTTATGAGCCTGTTTATGGCTGGAAATATCTCTTTCCAGATTCTCCAAAGAAAGGTTTTCTGAGCTGCTACATTCACACATCTATCTAACACTATATGTTGAATATACACCTTGACTATCATTCAGCTACATAGCTCAGTTTTTGTTTTAGAATCAGATATTTCTCATTACACCCTATACTCCCATTCACTAAGGAATATCTAAACGCAGCTTTTAGAAGAAACGTGTTTCGAACTCGCTGAATCTAAACATAGATGCAACTTCCTAAGGTGAAAGAACACAGAGCAGAGCAGTTTGAAAGAGATGTTTCTCCTGTGGTTTACACGCGATCTTAAAGTTAATTCTTATTTGTCTGTATATGACTGCAAATATATCTTTCCAGATTCTCCAAGTAAAGGGTTTCTGAACAGCTACATTCACACATTTGTTTAACTATGAAAGTTGGACATACACCTTGACAATCATTCTGCTACATAGCTCCGTTTCTGTTTTAGAGCCAGATATTTCTCATTAAACCCTATACTCCCATTCATTCAGGAATATCCAAACGCATCCTTTTGGAGAAATGTGTTTCTAACTCGCAGAATGTAAACATAGATGCAATTTCCTAAGGTGAGCGAACACACAGCAGAGCAGTTTAAAAGAGACGTTTCTAATGTGATTTAGACGCGATCTCATAGCTAATTCTTAAGAGTCTCTATATTGCTGGAAATATCTCTTTCCAG
>NW_022445163.1:0-2927 GCF_009761245.1 Sapajus apella
AGACGCAACTTCCTAATGTGAACGAACACACAGCAGAGCATTTTGAAAGATACTTTTCTCATGTGTTTTAGACGCAGTTTTTCTGCTAATGCTTATATTCATATATATGAGTGGAAATATCTGTTTCTAGATTCTCCAAAGAAAGTGTTTCTGAACTGCTGCATACACACATCAGTTTAACTCTATAAGTTGAATGTACACCTTGACAATCATTCTGCTAGATTGCCCCTTTTTGGTTTTAGAGCCAGATATTTCTCATTACAGCATATACTCCCAAACACTCTGGAATGTACAGTGGCAGCTCTTGGAAGAAACCTGTTTCTAACTCACTGAATCTAAAGATGGATGCAACTCCCTAAGGTGAACGAACACAAAGCAGAGCAGTTTGAAAGATATGTCTTTTCTGTGTTTTAAGCTGTCTTACAGCTAATTTTATAGGCCTGGATTTGGCTGGAAATATCTGTTTTTAGATTCTCCAAAGAACGGTTTTCTGAACTGCTGCATAATCACATCAGCTTAACTCTGTAAATTCAATGCATACATTGGCAACCATTCTGCTATAGAGCTCCGTTTTTGTTTGAGATGCAGATATTTTTCATTACAACATATACTCCAATTCACTCTGGAATGTCCAAACGCAGTTCCTAGAGGAAACGTGTTTCTAACTCGCTGAGTCTAAAGATAGATGCAACTCCCTAAGGTGAACGAACGCACAGCAGAGCAGTTTGAAAGATACTTTTTTCCCGTGTTTTAGACGCAGCCTTACTGCTAATTCTTATATGCCTGGATTTCGCAGGAAATATCTCTTTTTAGATTTTCCAAAGAAAGTGTTTCTGAACTGCTGCATACACACATCAGTTTAACTCTGTAAGTTGAATGCACACATTGGCAACCATTCTGCTAAAGAGCTCCGTTTTCTTTTAGAGCCAGGCATTTCTCATTACGGCATATACTCCCATTCACTCTGGAATATCCAAACGCAGATTTTAGAAGAAACGTGTTTCTAACTCACTGAATCTAAACATAGACGCAATTTCCTAAGGTGAACAAACACACAGCAGAGCAGTGTTAAATACACGTTTCTCCTGTGTTTTAGGCACAATCTTACTGCTAATTATTACATGCCTTTATGTGGCTGGAAATATCTGTTTGTAGATTCTCCACAGAAACCATTTTTGAACTACTTCATACACACATCAGTTCAAGTCTCTAAGTTGAATATACACCTTGACAACCATTCTCCTAGATAGCTCGGTTTTGTTTTAGTGCCAGATATTTCTCATTAGAGCCTATAATCCCATTCACTCTGGAATATCCAAACGCAGATTTTAGAAGAAACGTGTTTCTAACTAGCTGAATCTAAATATAGACGCAACTTCCTAAGGCAAATGGACACACTGAAGAGAAGTTTGAAAGATTCATTTCTCCTGTGTTTTACACGCAGTCTTTCTGCTAATTCTTACATGCCTGTATATGGTTGGAAATATCTGTTTCTAGATCCTCAAAAGAAAGTTTTTCTGAACTGCTGCATACACACATCAGTTTAACTCTGTAACTTGAATGTAGTCCTTGACAACCATTCTGCTAGATAGCTCCGTTTTTGTTTTAGAGACAGATATTTCTTATTACCGCCTACACTCCCTTTCACTCAGGAATATCCAAATGCAGCTTTGAGAATAAATGTGTTTCTAACTCGCTAAACCCAAACATAGATGCAACCTCCTAAGGTGAATGAACACAGAGCAGAGCAGTTTCAAAAATACGTTTCTCCTGTGTTTTAGACGGAGTCTTACTGCTAATTCTTCTATGCTTGTATGTGGCTGGAAATATCTGTTCTAGATTCTCCAAAGAAAATGTTTCTGAAGTGCTGCATGCACACATCAGTTTAACTCTGTAAGTTCATTGTACATCTTGACAACAATTCTGCTAGAAAGCTCCGTTTTTGTTTTAGAGCCAGATTTTTCTCTTTACATCCTATAATCACATTGACTCTGGAATATCCAAAGGCAGCTTTTAGAACAAACGTGTTTCTAACTCGCTGAATCTAAAAATGCATGCAACTTCCTAAGGTGAAAGAACACACAACACAGAGCAGTTTGAAACATATGTTTCTCCTGTGTTTTAGATGCAGTCTTAGAGCTAATTCTTATATGCCCGTATATGGCTGGAAATATCTGTTTCTAGATTCTCCAAAGAAAGGATTTCTGAACTGCTGCATAAACGCATCAGCTTAATTCTGTAAGTTGAATCTACAGCTGACAACCATTCTGCTAGATAGCTCCGTTTTTGTTTTAGAGCCAGATATTTCATTACAGCCTATGTTCCCATTCACTCTGGAATATCCAAACACAGATTTTAGAAGAAACGTGTTTCTAACTCGCTGAATCTAACCATAGATGCAACTTCCTAACGTGAACAAACACACAGCAGAGCAGTTTGAAAGATCCATTTTTTCTGTTTTACAAACGCAGTCTTACTGCTAATTTGTATATGCCTGGGTTTGGCTGGAAATATCTGTTTTTAGATTCTCCTAAGAAAGTGTTTCCGAAGTGCTGCATACACCCATAAGTTTAACTCTGTAAGTTGAATGCACACATTGATAATCATTCTGCTAGATACCTCAGTTTTGTTTTAGAGTCAGATATTTCCTATTACATCTTTTATTCCCTCTCACTCTGAAATGTCCTAACGCAGCTCCTAGAAGAAACGTGTTTCTAACTCATTGAATCTAAAGATAGATGCAACTCCCTAAGGTGAACGAAAACACAGCAGAGCAGTTTGGAAGATCCATTTTTCTGTGTTTTAAATGCAGTCTGACTGCTAATTCTTAGATTCCTGGATTTGGCTGTAAATATCTGTTTTCAGATACAACAAAGAACAGTTTTCTGAACTGGTGCATACACACATCAGCTTAACTCTGTCAGTTG
>NW_022445164.1:0-2926 GCF_009761245.1 Sapajus apella
GTATAATAGCCAAAAGTGAAAACAATTCAGATGTTCACAAACTAATAGTGGATAAATACAATGTGATATATTATCTACAGAGTGGAATAATATTCAGCAATAAAAAGGAATGCGTATTGATACATGCTACAACATGAATGAACCCTAAAACATTATGTTAAGTGAAAGACGCCAGACACAGAAGACTCTCTTGTATAATTTCATTTACAAGAAAACTAAAGAAAAGGCAAATCTTATACCAAAAAAAAAAAAAAATCAATTGTTTCCTGGAGCTGAGAGTGGGAACTTTTTTGGAGTGATGAAAATATTTTTTAAGTGAATAGTGGTGATTGTATAAATTTATACAACTCTATAAATTTACAAGAAATCATTGTACTATGATGAACAAATTTCAAGATATGTAAATTATGCCTCTTCTTACCCTGCCACCACCCAATCATGTGGCGGTGAAGGTTCAGGTGCGTTCAAGATCCCGCCTCCCTGGTAACTCACTGCCATGGCCGAGGAAGGCATTACTGCTGGAGGTATAATGGACGTTAATACTGCTTTACAAGAGGTGCTGAAGACCACCCTTATCCATGATGGCCTAGCACATGGAATTCTCAAAGCTGCCAAAGTCTTAAACAAGCGCTAAGCCTATCTTTGTGTGCTTGCATCAACTGTGATGAGCCTGTGTATGTCAAGTTGGTGGAGGCCCTTTGTGCTGAAGACTGAATCAACCACCTTAATGCTGATGACAACAAGAATCTAGAGGAATGAGTAGTCCTCTGTGAAATTGACAAGAGTCCTGTAAAGTGGTTGGTGGCAGTTGTGTAGAAGTGATGGATGATGGCAAGGAGTGTCAGGCCGCTGATGTCATCAAAGAGTACTTCAAATGCAACTTATGGCGAGTACCAACACACGCACACATGCACACACACACATACAAATTATGGCTCTTTAATAAGGCTGTTTTAAACAGCATGAAAGTCACAAATTCACTTATGTATTTCTCATTAATAAGTAAAAGTAATAAGTGTTCAGAGGTTTAACCTTTTCAGCTCCTTTCATCTGCACTCTTCGAAGTTTGATGAGGAAAGTGGGTCAGAAACATTGAATGTACATGCTTTTCTAAGGAAAAAGATATTTACTCTTTTCCAGAGTTTTAGAATCTAGCCTATTGCATGAACGTAGTTGAGAATTATTTTATAATTTGATGACTGCTTATGTGGAAATTAACTATCACAGAGAAAAATTGAGAGACATTATCAATGATGCACTTGCTGAAGTGGAAAAATTTTTAATGAGATAAAAACAAATAAAAACACATGGAAATGCATGCACACACACACAAAGTAAGAAATTTATTATCAAGGATGACTTCAGGTTTCTAAAATATAATCTTATTCTAGGTACTTTATCCAGGAGAGATTGTTATTTACCTTTTCACAGCATTTTCAACTGTGGCACATTATAATTTTCTCTGGGCACTGCTTTTATTATTTGATTGTTCTGATAATCAGGAAGTCATTCTTTGTGCCTTACAATCTACCTTGTGACTAAAAATGGAGAAAGATTTGTCTGTGTTCTGAAAATGTGCTGTGGCTGACCCAAGCAGCCATAATTTCAAAGTTTCTTCTGGCTCTTCAACTGTGTATTGGGAGGTCTTGAGATGAGTTTGAAGAAGATTGCAGTGACTTCAATCTTTCTATATAAGAAAATAGGACTTTTTAAGGGGCCCCAGGCATGGTGGCTCATGCCTGTAATCCCAGCACTTTGGGAGGCTGAGGTGGGTAGATCATTTGCGGCCAGAAGTTCGAGACCAGCCTTGCCAACATGGTGAAATCCCATCTCTGCTAAAATTACAAAAATTAGCCAGATGTGGTGGCAGGTGCCTGTAATCCCAACTACTAGGGAGGCTGAGGCACTAGAATTGATTGGACCTGGGAGGCAGAGGTTGCAGTGAGCCGAGATTGCACCATTGCACTCCATCCTGGGTGAAAGAGTCAGACTCCATTTCAAAAAAAAAAAAAAAAAAAGAAGAAGAAGAAGAAAATATGATTTTTTTATTATATGAAGGATGGAGCCTGGGAGACAGAACAGCTAGAAACCTGAACAGCAGGGCAGGAGTTTGTAAGCCAAGTTACAGAAATGATTACAAGACTTTGTAGAAACAGGAATTTAAAATGTTATTTTATAGATATTTCTATTTCTCCAAAGCAAATTCTCTCCATCATCTCCAAACTTCAGCAAAGTCAACTTCTCTGGAAAGCTTGTGTAAAACGATGTGCATCAATCTTTCTCACTGGGGAGGGTACCACCTAGCAGCAATCATCAACCAACCAACCAGTGGGATCTACTTAGTGGTGAATGGATTGACTATTTAATTGGTAACAGGTGCTGGCCCGACCACACCACAGCATGGCCACTGGGTTCCTTTAGAGGCAGCCTCCATTTCCAGCGTTCTCCCCAAATGTTTGCTTCTTGCCCAGTCAAGAAGGGATCTCGAGACTCCTGAGTGGAAGTTGTGAGCTTGCATCCTGCCTGGCCGTAGAAAGACTGTATAGATATATGAAGTGGGGTGGGGGTCAAGGGTGTTGGGAAACACTTGCCTCTCGTAGATCCAGCCTTAATGTTTTTCTGACATCCTAGTTATAGCAGACCCTGCACAAAGTGGATATCAGAGTTATTACTGTGAGGATACAAAATAATGAGGATAGTTTTACTAAAGATATGAAATCTCGCATCATGTCTGCATTTTACCATTGATTGGACGGCATCCTTAGAAAACTGAATTAACAAAAACCCAGAACATTTTGGAAATTGTATGCTCTCTAGCAACTTTGTGTGAATTTTTATACAAACAGTTTTATGAGTTATATAAAATGTAAAAATAGAAAAAAAGAGGTAGATGGAGAATGCAAGAACAGGAGATGAGCTCCTTGTG
>NW_022445165.1:0-2926 GCF_009761245.1 Sapajus apella
CCTGAGTGAATGGAAATAATGGGTGTAATGAGAAATATCTGGCTCTAAAACAAAAACGGAGCTAAGTAGCTGAATGATTGTCAAGGTGTATATTCAACTTATAGAGATAAACAGATGTGTGCATGTAGCAGTTCAGAAACCCTTTCTTTGGAGAATCTGGAAAGAGATATTTCCAGCCATAAACAGGCTCTTAAGAATTAGCGGTAAGATCGCGTCTAAACCACAGGAGAAACGTCTCTATTAAACTGCTCTGCTGTGTGTTCGTTGACCTAGGAAGTTGCATCTATGTTTCGATTCAGCGAGTTAGAAACACGTTTCTTCTAAAAGATGCGTGTCGATATTCTTGAGTGAATGGGAGTATACAGTGTAATGAGAAATATCTGGCTCTAAAACAAAAACGGAGCTATGTAGCAGAATGATTGTCACGGTGCATATTAAACTTACAGAGTTAAACAATTGTGTGAATGTAGCAGTTGAATAAACCTTTCTTTGGGGAATCTCGAAACAGATATTTCCAACCATATACAGGCTCAGAAGATTTAGCTTTAAGATCGCATTTAAATCACAGGAGAAACGTCGCTTTCAAACAGCTCTGCGGTGTTTGGTTCACATTAGGAAGTTGCATTTACGTTTACATTCAGCGAGTTAGAAACAGGTTGCCTCTAAAAGCTGCGTTTGGATATTCCTGGGTTATTGGGGGTATAGGGTGCCATGAGAAATATCTGTCTCTAAAATAAAAACGGAGCTATGTAGAAGAATGATTGTCAAGGTGTGTATTCAACTTACAGAGGTAGACAGATGTGTGAATGTAGCAGTTCAGAAACCCTGTCCATGGTTAATCTGGAAAGAGGTATTTCCAGCCATATACAGGCTCCTAAGAATTAGCTTTAAGATCGCATCTGAATCACAGGAGAAACATCTCTTTCAAACTGCTCCGCTGTGTGTTCGTTCACCTTCGGAAGTTGCATCTATGTTTAGATTCAGCGAGTTAGATACACGTTTCTCCAAATAGCGGCCTTTGGATATTCCTGAGTGAATGGGAGCTTAGGGTGTAATGAGAAATTTCGGGCTCTGAAACAAAAACGGAGCAATGTAGCAGAATGATTGTCAAGGTGTATATTCAACTTAGAGAGTTAAACAGACATGTGAATATACCAGTTCTGAAAACTTTTCTTTGGAGAATCTGGAAAGAGATATTTCCAGCCATAGGCAGGCTCCTAAGAATTAGCGGTAAGGTCTCGTCTAAACCACAGGAGAATCGTCTCTTTCAAACTGCGCTCTTATATGTTTGTTCACCTTCGGAAGTTGCATCTATGTTTAGATTCAGCGAGTTAGAAACAGGTTTCTTCTAAAAGCTGCGTTTGGATGTTCATGGGTTATTGGGAGTATAGGGTGTAATGAGAAATATCTGGATCTAAAACAACAACGGAGCTATGTAGAAGAATGATTGCCAAAGTGTGTATTCAACTTACAGAGTTCGACAGATGTGTGAATGTAGCAGGTCAGAAACCCTTTCCTTGGAGAATCTTGAAAGAGATATTTCCAGCCATATACAGGCTCTTAAGAATTAGCTTTAAGATCGCGTCTAAACCACATGAGAAACGTCTCTTTCAAACTGCTCTGCTCTGCGTTCGTTCACCTTAGGAAGTTGAATCTATGTTTAGATTCAGCGAGTTAGAAACACGTTTCTTCTAAAATCTGCGTTTGGATATTCCTGAGTGATTTGGCCTATAGTGTGTAATGAGAAATATCGGGCCCTGAAACAAAAACTGAGCTATGTAGCAGAATGATTGTCAAGGTCTATATTAAACTTACCGAGCTAAAGAATTGTGTGAATGTAGCAGTTGCATAACCCTTTCTTTAGAGAATCCAGAAAGAGATATTTCCAGCAATATACAGACTCTTAAGAATTAGCTATTAGATCGCGTCTCAATCACATTAGAAACGTCTCTTTAAAACTGCTCTGCTGTGTGTTCGTTCACTTTCGGAAGTTGCATCTATGTTTAGATTCAGCGAGTTAGAAACACGTTTTTCCAAAAAGCGGCGTTTGGATATTCCTGAGTGAATTGGAGTATAGGGTTTAATGAGAAATGTCGGGCTCTAAAACAACAACGGAGCTATGTAGCAGAATGATAGTCAAGGTGTATATTTAACTTACAGAGGTAAACAATTGTGTGAATGTAGCAGTTCACTAACCCGTTCTTTGGAGAATCTGGAAAGACATATTTCCAGCCATATACAGGCTCCTAAGAATTAGCTTTAAGATCGCATCTAAATCACAGGAGAAACATCTCTTTCAAATTTCTCCGTTGTGTTCGTTCACCTTCGAAAGTTTCATCTATGTTTAGATTCAGCGAGTAGAAACACGTTTCTCCAAATAGAGGTGACTGGATATTCCTGAGTGAATGGGAGTATAGGGTGTAATGAGAAATATCGGGCTCTAAAACAAAAACGGATCTATGTAGCAGAATGATTGTCAAGGTGTATGTTCAACTTTCAGAGTTAAACAGATGTGTGAATGTAGCAGTTCAGAAACACTTTCTTTGGAGAATCTGGAAAGAGATATTTCCAGGAATACACAGGCTCAAAAGATTTAGCGGTAAGATCGCGTCTAAACCACAGGAGAAACGTCTCTTTAAAACTGCTCTACTGTGTTTGGTTCACATTAGGAAGTTGCATCTATGTTTAGATACAGCGAGTTAGAAACATGTTTCTTCTAAAAGCTGCGTTTGTATATTCCTGGGTTATTGGGAGTATAGGGTGTAATGATTAATATCTGGCTCTAAAACAAAAACGGAGCTATGTAGAAGAATGATTGTCAAGCGGTGTATTCTAATTACAGAGTTAGATAGATGTGTGAATGTAGTAGTTCAGAAACGCTTTCCTGGAGAATCTGGAAAGAGATATTTCCAGCCATATACAGGCT
>NW_022445166.1:0-2926 GCF_009761245.1 Sapajus apella
AGAGACAGAGAGAGACAGAGACACAGAGAGACAGAGATGCAGAGACAAAGAGACACAGAGAGACAGATGCAGAGAGAGACCAAGACAGAGAAACAGATGCAGAGACAGACACAGAGAGACAGAGATGCAGAGAGAGACAGAGACACAGACACACAGACACATAGAGACAGAGACAGAGAGAGACAGAGATACAGAGAGATAGAGACAGAGATGCAGAGAGAGACAGAGACACAGAGAGACAGAGATGCAGAAAGACAGAGACACAGACACACAACCACACAGAGAGAGACAGAGATACAGAGAGATAAAGACACAGAGAAACAGAGATGCAGAGACAGAGACACAGAAACATAGACACACAGAGACAGAGACAGAAGGAGACAGAGACAGAGAAATACAGAGACACAAAGAGAGATACAGTGAGAGACAGAGACAGAGTTATAAGACAGAGAGGGACAGAGAGAGACAGAGAGACAGAGACAGCATCACAGAGAGACAGAGACATAAGAGAGACAGAGTAACAGAGATATATAGAGAAACAGAGACACAGAGAGATAGAGAGACAAAGTAACAGACAAACAGTGACAGAGATTAGCTGTTACAGAGAGACACAGAGAGAGACGCAGAGACAGAGAGATAGAGATGAAGAGTTACAGAGAGACAGAGACAGACACAGAGATAAGGAGAGACACAAAGGAACAAAGAGAGGCAGAGACAGAGACAGAGATAGTCACTGTCACATTCATACCCACGCTCACGCACTCACACGCTTACACACTCACAGGCTCGCACGCTCACACTGAGGCTCCCTCAGGCCCTGCCACTTCCTCTGGCTCCCATGGCACGTCCAAGCCTCTGGACCAGCAGCCCCTGGCTCACTGCTGTGGGCCCACCATTCCCTGCCTCGGGGGTCCCCTCTGTGACAGGGCACATGCCCTCTGCTCTACTCATGGGTGGCCTCGGGGAAACAGGGCCCCGCCAAGCCTGGCTCAGGAAAGGCCCCAAACACACACGGCCCAGAAGCAAACGTCCAGAGCTCAGCCTGCAGCTGGGAGCGAGCAGGGTCATGGAGTGGGAGCGGCCCTGGAGGGCCAGTGTTTGTGGGAAGGGGCCAGGAGCAGCCCAGAGGGGCTGGGCTGGCCGGGGTGAGGAAGTGGGGGCAGTAAGGGAGGGGCGACTAGGTGGCATGGGGTGCCGGAGGACACTGGGTCTGCTCCGGCTGAGCCCAGGTGGTGGCCGAATCCCTGAGCTGCCAGGAGGAGAGCGGGGCCAGGGTCAGGCAGAGGTGGGCGGCGGGGCAGAGGGCTGGGGCCGGCGGGGAGCAGTCGGTTGGTTGAGGGCACTATTACCTGGAGGACTGTGAGATGGACCCCCATTCCCTTCATTCCTTGTGCACGTGTTAGTGAGGAACCTTCTAGAAGGAGGGCATTGCTGGCAGTGGGTGTGCATTAGTGAGGAACCTTCTAGAAGGAAGGCATTGCTGGCAGTGGTTGTAGGCACAGATCATGTGGGCCAGCGTGCTGCCGTCAAGTGCCTCTTTTTACTTTCCAGATTTCAGCGTGACAAGCCCATCCCACACCCCAGGGTCTCTCTGCAGCATATGCTGCTCGGCCCTGGTGGGCACCATACCTGGCACCCTCACTTCTGCTGCCTGAGCCCTGTGCCCTCCCAGCCCCAAGTGCTCTCCCTTGGACAAACTGGCCTCTTGCCAGTCCTCCTGTGACACCCTAGTGTCTGGCCCTCCCTTCCTAGCCCCCCACGGAGGCTGGCGGGCACCCCTGGGTCCAGCAGCACCAGCTCCGCATGGCAAGCCTCCTTTGGGCCCGTGACACATAGTGACCCCCGCGGGTGCTAACACCTGTGGTGGGGACGGTGCTGAGACAGTCCTGGGGACTCAGCTGCTTGGCAGGCACCCTCACCCCTTGCACCCTCAACAGGGCACCTGTGAGCCCTGAGGATCCTGAGTGGGGGGGGGTCTCACTGTGGCCCCCACAGCCTAGCATCAGGCCCCAGAGCTCACTGGTATGTACCCACCACTGTGCCCAGGGGTCTGCATCCAAGTGGCCAAGGGCTGCCTGTGGTCTCAGCCTGAGTGGGCCTTTGAGCCTTCACATTCTCTGTAGCGTGGGACCTGCCCAAGGGCTGCTGGGGGCTTCCCAGGGGTGCTGTGGGTCCCACCTATGGGCCAATGGGTGGGAACAGGGTTCCTGCCATGGTGGCCTGCTGGGCTGAGCTTCCTCTAGACCCAAACAGCAGGTCTTTGGTGTGGTGCCCGCTCCCCCTCCCCCATCCAGGTGTGAGGGCTCTGCTCTGTTTCTCCTTGAGTGACTCATTCTGGGCAAACTTGGCCCTCAAGGGCACATGCAAATGGCTGTTCCACACTGAAAACATGTTTCTCACCCTCTGAGTCTGTTTCCAGAAATAGCTCTCACGATTCCCAACCTGCAGCTGCAGCCGCCGCCCACCCGGCGTGGCCAGGCTGGCCCAGGCCTCCAGACTGGGGGGGCACCTGCCCCCCAGGACAGGCCCACTTGGGTCACTGAGGCAGGGACCCCTGCAAACGTTGACTTTATTGAATTCAGTGGTTCTTGACTTGTTGCCACCTTTTGGACCAGGGCCCAGGGGTCGCCCCCAGGCTGGCAGGAAAGGCAGGGGTGCCAAGGATGGCAGGCCTGTAGGGGGGGGTGTGCTCAGGTCCCCAGGCCCCCAGGCAGCCTCCACCCAGGAGCCTGAGGAGGCTGAGCAGAGATGGCCCTGCCGGCCCGGGCACTGGTGCCCACTGGTCCAGGGCTTGTCCACTGCAGGCCACACCTCCCCACCCTCAGGGCCGGTGGGCCCCACTGTGCAGAGAGCACCAGGCTCTCAGGGTCAGGGAGAAGGCCGGGGGCTACATGGTGGTGGGCCAGGTCTCCGGGCCTGGGTGCCA
>NW_022445167.1:0-689 GCF_009761245.1 Sapajus apella
GGCTGGACGAGCGGTGGTGGGTCGTGGTTGGGGAGGGCTCGGGGCGCGACTGCAGGTGGAGGAAGGCGCTGTCGAGGTGGAGGGTCCCAGCGCGCCCAGGGGGCAGGAGCAGTCGGGCAGAGGGAGGCGCGGCTGGATGCTGGGCAGACGCCCGCGGTCTCAGCACCCGTCTCTCCCCAGGGCTGCAGGGGAACCCGCGAGCGCCGCCTTGCCTCGTGTGCCGCGGGCCACAGCCCCCCCGCCCCGGGTCCTGCAGGGCGCGTCCTCCGTGCCGCTGGGCGGGCGGAGCTGCAGCCCGCGGACCCCGTGAGCCGGGACCCATGCGGGGAACCGGACAACGACCCGGAGCGAGGTGCGTGTCCGTGAAAACCTGCGCGGAGCTGAGGCCGAGAACACGGCGCTGTTGCAGAGAACCCGCGTCCTCGCCGATTTTCCTGGGTGCCCTGTGCTCTGCATCCCCGCGCCCGCCCCGGCCCCTCCAAGCCACCCTGGGGAAGGCACTAGCCCGGGGGTCCCAGGCAGAGGCTGGTTCGTTGGTCCCGAGTTTGTCCAAGTCTGGGCCCCGCCCAGGCTCTCCCACCCGCGTTTCCTCCCATCTGGTGCCCAGCGTGGGCGCTGAGGGAGACCCCAGCGTTGGTCCGTGCAATCCCTTTGCAGTTGGGCTTCTTGGCATACAGGAGGTCAGTGGG
>NW_022445167.1:699-2926 GCF_009761245.1 Sapajus apella
TGCCGAACTGCTCTGGGAAGTGTTTGCTGGAAGCTCAAGGCAGGGTGAGCCCACCTCCGACCCACCTGTGACCTCTGAGGAGGCTGTTAGAATCTAGGGCAGTTGAGCAAGCCCATCCCGGGCTACACACCCCACCCTCCCAGGCTGCTCTGAGCCATCGGGAGCTGGTGGTGGCAAACAGGCTTGTGTAGACACCTACCAAGGAGACACTTGGGGAACGGGGAACATCCCAAGAGTGAGATGCTGGCAGTGGAGGTGCCTGGGGGGTGGGGTGGGGGGTGCTCCCACTTCAGGGCTGGCTGACTCAGCCTTACAAGAGAGGGCGTTTCATCACCTGCAGCAAGAAGTGGGCCAGCCGTCCCAGGAAGGGGCTCCGGTGCCCAAGGCTGGCCGAGGCACAGTGGGGACACAGGTGTGGAAAGAGCCCAGAGGGGGTCCTGGGAAGGGGGAACTCACTGAGGACCTGCTGGGTGCACCGTTCCTGGCATGGGGACAGTGGACAGCAAGATGTGCCTTTAGGGCAGTGGCCTGGTCACCTCAGGGGACTCAGGACACCCAGCAGCTCCACAGGGCCTGAGATGGGTCCAGCAGCAGGCTCAGGGAGGGGAGGGAGCGGTGGGTGTGGGTGCCACAGGCAGGCTCAGATTCACGGGGCATTCGTGGCACAAGGAAGAACGCAGGCTGGGATGCGTGGGGGCCGGTGGGAGCAGGCAAGAAGAGGGATTCAGGTGGGAGAGGTGTTAGCTGGATTCCCTCCTGCAGGGGAGATGGAAAACAGGGAGGGACAGGACTGGGGGTCCTGGCTGTGGGGAGGGAGGAGAAGTGAGAGTTGAGACTCAGAGGCGACTTTTGCCTGTCGGTGGATGGTGGAAATGGTTTCTAAGTTGGGAGACTTGGGGGAGGCGGCCTTGAAATGTGAGCTGGAGAACGTTGTCGAGGTGGCTGCCGGGTGTGCCTCCCGGTGCCAGGGGAGTGATAGGGCTGTCCCACACTGCTATGGGCAGGGTTACCTTGGGGAGCGGGTGAGGACCAGGACTGAGCCCTCCCTACTGCAAGGAAAGGGACAAGGGCAGGGGTGGGAGGCTGAGGCAGGTGGAAGAGGTGAGGAAGGAGGGGACCCAGAGCCACTGAGTGGCCACCCGGATGCTTGGGCAGCAAGCTGACAGTCCTCGAGGTCACTGCACCTGAGGGTCTGTGGGCAGGTTTGCCCAGGAGAGCACCACCAGGCCCCGTAGCTCAGGGAGAAGACGCTGAACCTCGGCCTTTCAGGTGTGGGGGGCATCAGGACTCGGGGGTAGCGGGACAGTAGGCAGGACCCAGGGGAACAGTGTTCAGGTGGTGATAGCCAGAAGCTGTTGACACCCCAGCTTTACAGAGCCCCCACATGCCAGACTGGGTGGGCACTGCCTTCCCTGCAGAACCGGCTTCCCCACCAGAGGCCAGGGAAGCACAGGAAAGTCACCATCATTTCTCTAGGCCAAGCTAAAGAAAACACCTAACCACGGGGTTTGAACATTACCGAGTTGCCCCTGTAGCACACGAGGACCTGACCCTTGGGGCCTGCTCACCTTGGGTCAGCACCCTGGTCAGCTCCTGGAAATGATTTCCCTCTGGATGAGGAGACAACCCCTTTGCACACACACCCTTATCACCATTCTCAAAGTCCCATTTATCACACAATTATCAGCTTCTGGGACCTGATAGGCTGCTACCAGGAGAAAACACTCCTTTTCTGACCCCACCTGCTGAAACTTTTCCTCTGAGCCCTCAGGAGACCCCAGGACAGCCTCTCCTTGGAGTATTCATCCCTTACTGTTTGGACTGAGACCTAGCCCTCCCTGAGACCTGCTTCCCCACCAGATGTCCTCCTAAGCAGAGCTGCTTTCCTCACTCTCTGCCCCTCAAACCCTCACTGAAGTCAGACAGGTCCTCACAGACCATCTCTGCACCCATTCTGGTTCCAAATCCCTGCACAGGTTCTGTGACCCAGGCCTTCTCCCTTTTCTGGCACCAGGCCACCAGATTGCTCTTGTGGGGCACAATGTAGCCTCCGTGTGGCTGAACCCAATTGCCAGGCATCAGGCCTCATCTTTCTTCAGCTATGAGCATTTCCCTTCAGTGGGTCCTCACCACTTCCCCAACCTGAAACATTCCCAGGAAACGAGGCACTTCTTTGCAGTCTTGATTCCTCAGTCACATGCTATTGTGCTCTTTAAAAGACTGATAA
>NW_022445168.1:0-2926 GCF_009761245.1 Sapajus apella
TGGTGTATAGGAATGCATGTGATTTTTGCACATTGATTTTGTATCCTGAGACTTTGCTGAACTTGCTTATCAGTTTCAGGAGGTTTGGGGCTGAGACGATGGGGTCTTCTAGATATACGATCATGTCGTCTGCAAATAGAGACAATTTGACTTCCTCCTTTCCTATTTGAGTGCCCTTTATTTCTTTTTCTTGCCTGATTGCTCTGGCTAGAACTGCTAATACTATATTGAATAGCAGTGGTGAGAGAGGGCATCCTTGTCTGGTGCCACATTTCAAGGGGAATGCTTCCAGTTTTTGCCCATTCAGTATGATATTGGCTGTTGGTTTGTCATAAATAGCTTTTATTATTTTGAGATATGTTCCATCGATACCTAGCTTATTGAGTGTTTTTAGCATAAAGGGCTGTTGAATTTTGTCAAAGGCCTTCTCTGCATCAATTGAGATAATCATGTGGTTTTTGTCTTTGGTTCTGTTTATGTGGTGAATTACTTTTATAGACTTGCATATGTTGAAGCAGCCTTGCATCCCCGGGATGAAGCCTACTTGATCATGGTGGATAAGCTTTTTGATGTGCTGTTGCAATCGGATTGTCAGTATTTTATTGAAGATTTTTGCATCTATGTTCATCATGGATATTGGCCTGAAGTTTTCTTTTCTTGTTGAGTCTCTGCCGGGTTTTGGAATCAGGATGATGTTGGTGTCATAAAATGATTTGGGAAGAATTCCCTCTTTTTGTATTGTTTGGAATAGTTTCAGAAGAAATGGTACCAGCTCTTCTTTGTATGTCTGGTAGAATTCAGCTGTGAACCCATCTGGACCTGGGCTTTTTTTGGGTGGTAAGCTCTTAATTGCTGCCTCAACTTCAGACCTTGTTATGTGTCTGTTCAGGGTTTTGGCTTCTTCCTGGTTTAGGCTTGGCAGGAGGCAAGTGTCCAGGAATTTATCCATTTCTTCCAGGTTTATTAGTTTGTGTGCATAGAGTTGTTTGTAATAATCTCTGATGATGGTTTGAATTTCTGTGGAATCTGTGGTGATATCCCCTTTATCGTTTTTTATTGCATCAATTTGGTTATTCTCTCTTTTCTTTTTTATTAATCTGGCTAGTGGTCTGTCTATTTTGTTGATCTTTTCGAAAAACCAGCTCCTGGATTTATTGATGTTTTGAAGGGTTTTTTGTGTCTCTATCTCCTTCAGTTCTGCTCTGATCTTAGTTATTTCTTGTCTTCTGCTAGACTTTGAGTTTTTTTGATCTGGCTCCTCTAGCTCTTTCAGTTTTGACGATAGGGTGTCAATTTTTGATCTCTCCTTGCTTCTCATGTGGGCACTCATTGCTATATATTTTCCTCTAGAGACTGCTTTAAATGTGTCCCAGAGATTCTGGTATGTTGTGTCTTCATTCTCGTTGGTTTCGAAGAACATCTTTATTTCTGCCTTCATTTCATTGTTTATCCAGTCAACATTCAAGAGCAAGTTGTTCAGTTTCCATGAAACTGTGCGGTTCTGAGTTAGTTTTTGAATTCTGAGTTCTAACTTGATTGCACTGTGGTATGAGAGACTGTTTGTTACGATTTCCATTCTTTTGCATTTGCTGAGGAGTAATTTACTCCCAATTATGTGGTCAATTTTAGAGTAGGTGTGATGTGGTGCTGAGAAGAATGTATGTTCTGTGGATTTGGGGTGGAGAGTTCTGTAAATGTCTATTAGGTTTACTTGGTCCATGTCTGAGTTCAAGTCCTGGATCTCCTTGTTAATTTTCTGTCTGGTTGATCTGTCTAATGTTGACAATGGGTTGTTAAAGTCTCCCACTATTATTGTGTGGGAGTCTAAGTCTCTTTGTAAGTCATTAAGAGCTTGCCTTATGTATCTGGGTGCTTCTGTATTGGGTGCGTATATATTTAGGATCGTTAGCTCTTCTTGTTGCATTGATCCTTTTACCATTATGTAATGTCCTTCTTTGTCTCTTACGATCTTTGTTGCTTTAAAGTCTAATTTATCAGAGATGAGAATTGCAACTCCTGCTTTTTTTTGCTCTCCATTTGCTTGGTAAATCTTCCTCCATCCCTTTATTTTGAGCCTTTGTGTATCCTTGCATGTGAGATGGGTTTCCTGGATGCAGCACACCGATGGGTTTTGGCTTTTTATCCAATTTGCCAGTCTGTGTCTTTTGATTGGGGCATTTAGTCCATTTACATTTAAGGTTAATATTGTTATGTGTGAATTTGATACTGCCATTTTGGTGCTAGCTGGGTGTTTTGCCCTTCAGTTGAGCTGGTACTTGTTGTTCCTTTATATGTGTAGAGCCTCTTTCAGGAGCTCTTGTAGAGCTGGCCTGGTGGTGACGAAATCTCTGAGTACTTGCATGTTCCCAAAGGATTTTATTTTTCCTTCACTTATGAAGCTTAGTTTGGCTGGATAGGAGATTCTGGGTTGAAAGTTCTGTTCTTTAAGGATGTTGAATATTGGCCCCCATTCTCTTCTGGCTTGTAGGGTTTCTGCTGAGAGATCTGCTGTGAGTCTGATGGGCTTCCCTTTATGGGTAATCCGACCTTTCTCTCTGGCTACCCTTAGTATTTTCTCTTTCATTTCGACCCTGGTGAATCTGACGATTATGTGCCTTGGGGTTGCTCTTCTTGACGAATATCTTTGTGGTGTTCTCTGTATTTCCTGGACTTGAATGTTTGCCTGCCTCGCTAGGTTGGGGAAGTTTTCCTGGATAATATCCTGAAGAGTATTTTCCAGCTTGGATTCATTCTCTTCGTCGCATTCGGGTACATCTATCAAACGTAGATTAGGTCTTTTCACATAGTCCCACATTTCTTGGAGACTTTGTTCATTCCTTTTTACCCTTTTTTCTCCAGTCTTGCCTTCCCGTTTTATTTCATTGAGTTGATCTTCGACCTCTGATATCCTTTCTTCTGCTTGGTC
>NW_022445169.1:0-2925 GCF_009761245.1 Sapajus apella
GGTGCCCTTATCCCAGGTTTTGGTGCACCTCCCTAACCCCTGCATACAGAAGAATCAAAATAAAATTCAAGAGGGTCTGGAAGACATAAGAAGACACTGTGCAGTTTAAAGAAGTGGGGAAATGAGATTAAGAAGGGAGACACTGTCCTGGTCCCCATAGGTTCAGGGAGCTTATTTCATTTTTCTGCTCCTCTAATGTAACACAAGATGTCACAGAACAAACATAGTAATAATTGCTAAACGTTAGTGATTGTTTATGATTTATTATTGTGAATCTATTACAAATCTATGAATATAATACATTTATTGAGATAGATTATTATAAACCTATTATTTATTATAATTCTGTAGCTAACCTGGAGTGCTTAAGTATGTGAAAACACTGTTCTTAGTGCTTTCTATGACTCACCTCTCAATGCTGGAAGGGAGATGCGATTATTATCCCTATTTTATTGATGAGGAAAGTGGGTGGCTGACCAGTGAAGAAATTTGCCTAAAGTTTCAGAGATAGCACAGGGTGCAATCCAGATTTGAACTGAGGTAGGCTGGCTCTGAGCCCCTGTCCCTAAGCGCTACATGATTTTTAGAAAGACACATTACACAACAGTAACAATTTCTCTTGGATATTTTAGAGAAATGGATGTGATTTTTTTAAAATTGCTGAAACAAGATGCATTAGAAATTTGCACAGGGAGTAGATTTTAAATGCTCTTGCCACAAAAGAAATAAAGAAGTAATTACCTGAGATAATGGATATACCAGTGTGCTTCAGTGTAGTAATCATGTTACTATGTATATGTACACCAAAATATCATGTTTTATGCCTTAAATATATATAACAGAAGCCAAAAATCCTGCTGATAGAATGGGAAATAGTGTGTTGAGTTTGGACAAATGTTTAAGACCAGGTTTGAGCCTTCCAAGAGATTTCATGTTTGGCAAAGTTTCTTGGGCCAAGCGCCCAGGGGACTAAGCACTGGCCCTCCTCCGTCAGGACAGGCAGTGAGGCGAGAAGCCCTGGGAGCACTGGAGTCTTTGTTTCTCAGCCTACAATGTCCAGGTCTTCACATTTTGGGCCCATGACACAGACAAGTCAGGGGTCTCTAGCTTCCTGTGATCTCTACCCTCTGTGCCAAGGGAAGCTGTGACTATCGAAAGCAGGAGATTTGGGGACTTGGTTCTCTCCAGCCCTGACATCTGCTCCTTCATCCTCCAGGTCTGGCACTGGGCCTGCAGTGGTGGGGAGGGCTTTGGGGGAGCACCCACAGGTGGCAGGGTCGGCCACGGCAAGCAGCACAGACCCGATTCCAGGGGAAGTGAGGAGAACGCTGGGATTATTGTGTTTGTGTACGGGCACTAGGAAAGCATGTACCAGGGCAGATTCCAGGCTTTCCCTGGGCAACCTTGGGGGAAGGATACCACAGTATGGTGACCTGGGGGCACTGTGGCCTCTCTGGCTCTGACGATAAAGATGACTGATTATATTTAGTGAGCACTTACTGTATGCCAAATAATGGAACTCTCACAAAAGGTAATAATCTAAGAGCTCTTCTACTCTTTATAGATGAAGAAAGAGAAGCAGAGAAGGTTAAGTAACCTGTCCACGTCACACAGCTACTACGGGGTGGAGCCAGAATGGCATTTCAGCAATGTGGCTGCAGAACATACATGCTTTTGTTTATTAAAAAGTGTTTATTGAGCACCTTCTGTATGAAAGGCCTTGTGCCATAAGATGGGGATAGCACTATTAATGTTTGAATAATAAATTGTCAATAAGTATCGAATGCTCATTGGGTCCCAGGCGCAGAATTGTATATATCATAATAGTAAAAATGATGGTGAAAGTATTGATGACAGGGATAACAGTGTAAACGACCTGGATGTTTTATATGTATTATCTCATGGAAGCTTTAAAGAACCCCTGATGAGGAATGGAACCTTTATTTTTCCCATTTCACAGAGAAGGAAACTGAGGTTAAGGAGAGATTAGGCAACTTATCAAGGCATGGAGTGGAAATTGGAAGTACAGGCATTTGTACCTGGTCCTCTTCTTTTCCAAAACCACCATAGGGTCCAGTGTCACCTTGTTTTTTCACTCATTCAATAAATACTGACTGTTCATGCTGTGTAATAGGGTGACACTCATTTTGAGCCTCTGCCCTCTTTCTGCAGGTGATGAAGGCATTTATTGTCCTGACCCTACAGTTCTGGCCCATGACAAGGACCAGCTGATCAAGGAGTTGCAGCAGCATGTAACATCAGTGACAGCCCCATACAAGTACCTGGGGAAGGTAAGTGAGGGCAGATGGAAGGGGTCATTTCCCCAGTACTCCTGCCGCATGTCTCCTAGGGCGGCCATGCAGGGGGAGGCTTAGGCAGTCATGGTTAGTGTTTTTATTTTTTCAGCATAGGAAGCAATTTGGCTTAGGGATGGGGTGAAATCTTAACAATGTGTTTAAGCTGACAATTAGAAAATGATCTATTAAAATCAAAGAGGCTTATCAATAAATCCTAATTCAGTTGATTACAACAAATGTTTCTTAAGAACTTTCTATATACTGGCAATTATAAGAGTTTTTAAGATAAATCTAGTATAAATGCTGAACTCAGAGTGAGAATAAACAATGACAGGTACAGGACAACACAGGCAACATTATAAACACACGTAATGTTCTGAAATAACACAGAGGAGGGCATAATTAACTCTGCAAGAGTTAGGAGGAGGTTCAAAGAAGAGGGCCTAGAGAGGAGGGATTTTGAAGATGGAAAGGAATAGAGGGGATGATGTGGAAAGAGGAAGAACCTCTCAAAACAAGAAAACAGGGCTGGGCATGGGGGCTCACACCTGTAATTTCAACACTGTGAGAGGCTGAGGCAGGACCATCACTTGAGCCCAGGAATTCAAGACCAGCCTGGGCAACACAG
>NW_022445170.1:0-2313 GCF_009761245.1 Sapajus apella
CAGGACTTCAAGACCAGCATGGGCAACATGGAGAAACCCCATCTATACGAAAAATACAAAAATTAGGCTGGGTGCAGTGGCTCATGCCTGTAATCCAGCACTTTGGAAGGGCAAGGCAAGGCAGGTGGATCACAAGGTCAGGAGACTGAGACCATCCGGGCCAACACGGTGAAACCCTGTCTCTACTAAAAATGCAAAAATTAGCTGGGTGTGTTGGCAGACACCTGTAATCCCAGCCATTATTGGGTATATACTCAAAGATAATAAATCATTCCATTATAAAGACACACACACACGTATGTTCATTGTGGCACTGTGTACAATAGCAAAGACCTGGAACCGACCCAAATGCCCATCAATGATAAACTGGACAAATAAAATGTGGCACATATACACCATGGAATACCATGCAGCCATGGTATTCATGGCTTTGTAGAGACATGGATGAATCTAGAAACCATCATTGTCAGCAAACTGACACAAGAACGGAAAACCAAACACTATGTTTTCACTCACAGGCAGGTGACGAACAATGAGAACACATGGGCACAGGGAAAGGAACAACACTCACTGGGGTAGGTGGCAGGGTGGAGAGGAGAGGAGGGACAGCAGGGGTTGGGGAGGTGGGGAGGGGTAACACCAGGAGAAAAGCCTAATGTAGGCAACAGGGGGATGGAGACAGCAAACCACCATGGCATGTATGTACTTATGCAACAACCCTGCAGGATGCAGGATGTACACATGTACCCCAGAGCCAAAAGTATAATTAAAAAATATGTGTTTGTGTGTATACATATATATATATATATATATATATATATATATATATATATACACACACATATATATATATAACTGGAACCAATATACTCAAAAAATATATTTGTAACATGCACATACCACATAGTGGTGAATAGACTTAATATACAAACATTTGCAAATCAATTTAAAAAAGATAAGCACACTAATATAAAAATGGAATACTCAACAGTCATTAAAAGCAATACTGTTGAAATAAAATTCAATAATGTTTTACACTTTTAAAAATAAAAAATAGGTGAGGCCAGGCATGGTGGCCCACGCCTGTAACCCCAGCACTTTGGGAGGCTGAGGTGGGCAGATCAGAATACCATCCTGGCCAACATGGTGAAACCCCATCTCTGCTAAAAACAAAAAAATTAGTTGGATATAGTGGTGCATGTCTGTAATACCAGTTACTAGAGAGGCTGAAGCAGGAAAATTGCTTGAACCTGGGTGGCGGAGGATGCGGTGAACTGAGATTGCACCACTGCACTCCAGCCTTGGTGACAGAGTGAGACTCCATCTCAAAAAAAAAAAAAAAAAGTCAATATCCCGGGGCAAAAGCCTATGAATCCGTTCTAGCTCCAAAAAGATTTTTTTGCTTTTTGAGATGGAGTTTCACTCTTGTTGCTCAGGCTCAAGTGCAATGGAGTGATCTTGGCTCACCACAACCTCTGCCTCTCAGGCTCAAGCAGTTCTCCTGCCTCAGCCACCCAAGTAGCTAGGAATACAGGAGCCCGCCACCACACCCAGCTAATTTTGTATTTTTAGTAGAGACAGGGTTTCTCTATTTTGGTCAGGCTAGTCTTGAACTCCTGACCTCAGGTGATCCACCTGCCTTGGCCTCCCAAAGTACTGGGATTACAGACAGGTGTGAGCCACCACATCCAGCCACCTACATCCAAAATGCTTTTTAAGAATAAATAAAAACGTAAAGGTGAAGCAAAAACAAAAGAAGGAAAAGGAAAACATACATAGACAAGAGAGTACATACACATAATGGTCAAACCAAAAGCATGAAGCTAAATTGCGTTCTGGTTCCTAAAAACAGCTGTAGGCTGGGCACTGTGGCTCACACTGATAATCATAGCACTTTGAGTCACCAAGAGGGGAGGATCACTTGAGCCCAGAAGATTGAAACCAGCCTGGACACCAGGTGGGAAGAGAGTAGGGAAAGGCAGGAGAAAGGAGAGGAGAGAAGGAAGAGGGGGAGGGAGGGAGGGAGGGGGAAGGGAGGGGGGGAGGGAGGGAGGAGGAAGGGAGGGAGGGAGGGAGGGAGGGAGCAGAAAGAGAAAGCTGTAAAAATTATTCTTAGGGTGACTGAAGACATCTGAACACAGGCTGAATATTTAATGGTGATATAAAGTTACTGCATATTTTGTTAGATGTGACAAACGTTTTGTAAAAGAGTAAGTCTCAAAAGTGTAGTCTCGGGAACTCTGACAGTCTGAAAGATCAAAACTGTTTTTGGTCTTTTTGCCCATTTTTCATTCTCATTCCCCCAAAAGCATT
>NW_022445170.1:2413-2925 GCF_009761245.1 Sapajus apella
TTGGGGGGGGGGTGGCGGTTCCAGAAGTTTCATAACCTGTAATGGCATAATTGGTGGGGGGGAATTTTAGAAGTTTCATAACCTGTAATAAAATCTGTGCTTGTGTATTTTTTTTGAGACAGTGTCTCACTCTGTTGCCCAGGCTGGAGGGCAGTGGGGTGATCTCAGTTCACTGCAAGGTCTACCTCCTGGGTTCAAGTGATTCTCCTGCCTCAACCTCCTAAGTAGTGGGGATTTCAGAAGCACGCCACCACACCTGGTTAATTTTTGTAGTTTTAGCAGAGACAGGGTTTCATCATGTTGGCAAGGCTGGTCTCAAACTCGTTACCTCATCTTCCCGAAGTGCCAGGATTACAGGCATGAGCCACCATGCCCACCCTGTGCTTGTGTATTCTTATGTTTTGTACTATTATTTCAATGTAGATTTGAAAAAATTCAAAATAAGAAATTGTGGGTGGCGAACACACAACATCTTGACCTTAAGCCTCAACTGTCTCTGAAACTTCTCAAGT
>NW_022445171.1:0-1397 GCF_009761245.1 Sapajus apella
CCTCTCTTCTTTTCTTTTCTTTTCTTTTCGAGACAGGGTCTTGCTCTGTTGCCCAGGCTGGAAGCAGTGATCCAATCATGGCTCACTGCAGCCTTGACCTCCTGGGCTCAAGCAGTCTTCCCACCTCAGCCCCCCAGCCCCAAGTACCTGGAACTACAAGCATGCACCACCATGCCTGGCTAAGTTTTAAATTATTTTTGTAGAAACGAGGTCTCAAAATGTTGCCCAGGCTGGTCCAAACTCCTGGGCTCAAGCAATTCTCCCACCTTGGCTTCCCAAAGTGCTGGGATTACAAGGCATGAGCCCCTGCTTCCAGCCTAGGTCAGTGCCTTTTTAAAATATTTGTATTTATTTTTATTATTTAGAGATGTGGTCTCACTATGTTACCCAGGAAGGTCTTAACGACCTGGGCTCAAGTGCTCTGCCTTCCTTGACCCCCCAAGGTGCTGTGATTACAGATGTGAGCCACCTTGCCTGGCCAAGATTCCGTACTTTTTTTCTTTTTTCTTTGAAACAGAGTCTCTCTCTGTCACCAGGCTGGAGTGCAGTGGCACCATCTTGGCTCACCACAACCTCCACCTCCCAGGTTCAAGCAATTCTCCTGCCTCAGCCCTCTGAGTAGCTGGGATACAGGCTTCTGACACCACGACTGACTAATTTTTGTATTTTTAGTAGAGACAGGATTTTACAAAATTGGCCTCAACCTCCTAAAGTGTTGGGATTACAGGCATAAGCCACCATGCCCAGTCTTTTTTTTTTTGAGACAGAGTCTTGCTCTGTCACAGGCTGGCGTGCAGTGGTGCAATCTCTGTTGACTGCAACCTCCACCTCCTGGGTTCAAGATCTTCTCCTGTCTCAGCCGGCCCAGTAGCTGGGAGTACAGGAGTGTGCAAGCACGCTCGGCTAATTTTTGATTTTTAGTAGAGACAGGGTTTCACCACGTTGGCCAGGCTGGTCTCAAACTCCTGACCTCAGGTGATTGGCCCACATCAGCCTCCCAAAGTGCTGAACCAAAGTGTCTACGGGAGTAAACCACCGCACCTGGCAAAAGTCTGCATCTTTTTTTTTTTTTTTTTTTTTTTTTTTTGGCGATGGAGTCTTGCTCTGTCACCAGGCTGGAGTGCAGTTGTGCGATCTCAGCTCACAGCAACCTCTGCCTCCTGGGTTCAAGCCATTCTCCTGCCTCAGCCTCCCAAGTAGCTGAGACTACAGGCACCCACCTCCACACCCAGCTAGTTTTTGTATTTTTGTGGAGAGGAGGTTTCATCATGTTCACCAGGATGGTCTCTATCTCTTGACCTTGTGATCCGCCCACCTCGGCCTCCCAAAGTGTTGGGATTACAGGCATGAGCCATCTCGCCCTGCAAAAGTCCGTAACTTTTTTTTTTTTTTTTTTT
>NW_022445171.1:1497-2925 GCF_009761245.1 Sapajus apella
TTTTTTTTTTTTTTTTTGAGATGCAGTCTTGCTCTGTCGCCCAGGCTGGAGTGCAATGGCATAATCTCTGCTCATCACAACCTCCGCCTCCTGGGTTCAAGCGATTCTCCCACCTCAGCCTCCAGAGTAGCTGGGATTACAGGCGCGTGCCACCACGCCCAGCTAATTTTTTGAATTTTTAGTAGAGACGGGGTTTCACCATGTTAGCCAGGCTGGTCTTGAAATCCTAACCTTGTGATCCGCCTGCCTCAGCCTCCCGAAGTGCTGGAATTACAGGCATGAGCCACCGTGCCCAGCCAAAAGTCCATACTTTTAAGCACTATCTATATGCCCTCCCTCTCTCCTCTTTTTCCCTTCTAGGTTTCTCAACTGTACACACACACACACATACACTCTCTCTCTCTCTATCTCTCACATACACACACACACTCTATCTCTCTCTCACACACACACACATTCTCTCTCTCACACACACACACCTGTAGAAACTGCATCCTCAGCATCTCTTCCAAGTGCAGTTTCCCTGTAGCTCTGCCTTCTGACTCTGCTCCAATCATATCCACATCTTACTTGCTTGACAAAGCTCAACCCATAACAAGCACACATTCTCCCTGTACTCCTTCTCCAAGGTCAGGAGAAGAGAGAGCCTCCTGGCTCTGTGTGTGTGTGTGCGTGTGTGTGCGTGTGTGTGTGTGTGTGTGTTGGCAGAGGGGGCAAGATAATCAAGGTGACTTCTTGGTGAGACCTCTGCTCTGCATATCAGTTTTTGGAAGATTCATCCAGGGACTAGAGGGAAGGCTGGAGGATGGAGAGTTGCAAAGCTGACTCTGCAGCCCATTTCTCTCCATCCACTGTGACCAGAGCCTCAGCCTCACATTTAGGGAGGGGAGCAGGTGGGTGGAGTGTGTAGTAGGAGAGATGTTGGTAGGTGAACAGCTCATCACATCCTAGGCCCCATAGCTGGAGAGTCAACGTGGCCGCAGGCTCTGGAGTCAGACAGGCCTGGGTCTGAATCTCACTGCTTTGTGGCCTTGGGCAAGCTCTTGACCTTTCTGAGCCTCAGTGACTTAAGGTGGAAAATGAGATAATAAACAGCAGCTAATTCCAGATGTTGAGTCAAATCCATTTTGCAACCGCTACAGTAGTGCTTGATTCTGAAAAAAAATCATCAGTGGATGCTAAAACTATTGGGCAAAAGTTTGCTGGAGAAAGGGATAGTCTCAAAGTTATTTTCCTGCAGAGTACTGACTAATTTCAAAGTGGGAAAACAGTAACCTTTACAATGGATAGATCTGGCAGGAACCATGCTAACCAAATGATCAAAGGTAGCATCACCAATCATGGGCCAAACTGACATCCTGTGCTTCCTCTCTGATGCACCAAGAAGGACACGGCAGCACTGCTCATGCAGCATCGCTGTCAAAAACG
>NW_022445172.1:0-2925 GCF_009761245.1 Sapajus apella
GTGTGCTGTATCCAGGAAACCCATCTCACATGCAAGGATACACAAAGGCTCAAAATAAAGGGATGGAGGAAGATTTACCAAGCAAATGGAGAGCAAAAAAAAAGCAGGAGTTGCAATTCTCATCTCTGATAAATTAGACTTTAAAGCAACAAAGATCAAAAGAGACAAAGAAGGACATTACATAATGGTAAAACAATCAGTGCAACAAGAAGAGCTAACGAACCTAAATATATACGCACCCAATACAGGAGCACCCAGATACATAAGGCAAGTTCTTAATGACTTACAAAGAGACTTGGATTCCCACACAATAATAGTGGGAGACTTTAACACCCCATTGTCAACATTAGACAGATCAACCAGACGGAAAATTAACAAGGATATCCAGGACTTGAACTCAGACCTGGACCAAGCAAACCTAATAGACGTTTACAGAACTCTCCACCCCAAATCCACAGAATATACATTCTTCTCAGCACCACATCACACCTACTCTAAAATTGACCACATAATTGGGAGTAAATCACTCCTCAGCAAATGCAAAAGAATGGAAATCATAACAAACAGTCTCTCAGACCACAGTGCAATCAAGTTAGAACTCAGAATTCAAAAACTAACTCAGAACCACACAGCTTCATGGAAACTGAACAACTTGCTCTTGAATGTTGACTGGATAAACAATGAAATGAAGACAGCAATAAAGATGTTCTTCGAAACCAATGAGAATGAAGACACAACATACCAGAATCTCTGGGACACATTTAAAGCAGTCTCTAGAGGAAAATATATAGCAATAAGCGCCCACATGAGAAGCAAGGAGAGATCTAAAATTGACACCCTATTGTCAAAACTGAAAGAGCTAGAGGAGCAAGATCTAAAAAACTCAAAGTCTAGCAGAACACAAGAAATAGCTAAGAGCAGAACTGAAGGAGATAGAGACACAAAAAACCCTTCAAAAAATCAATAAATCCAGGACCTGGTCTTTTGAAAAGATCAACAAAATAGACAGACCGCTAGCCAGATTAATAAAAAAGAAAAGAGAGAATAACCAAATTGATGCAATAAAAAACGATAAAGGAGATATCACCACAGATTCCACAGAAATTCAAACCATCATCAGAGATTATTACAAACAACTCTATGCACACAAACTAATAAACCTGGAAGAAATGGATAAATTCCTGGAAACTTGCCTTCTCCCAAGCCTAAACCAGGAAGAAGCCGAAACCCTGAACAGACCCATAACAAGGTCTGAAGTTGAGGCAGCAATTAAGATCTTACCACCCAAAAAAAGCCCAGGATCAGACGGGTTCACAGCTGAATTCTACCAGACATACAAAGAGGAGCTGGTACCATTCCTTCTGAAACTATTCCAAACAATACAAAAAGAGGGAATTCTTCCCAAATCATTTTATGAGACCAACATCATCCTGATTCCAAAACCCGGCAGAGACTCAACAAGAAAAGAAAACTTCAGGCCAATATCCATGATGAACATAGATGCAAAAATCTTCAATAAAATACTGACAAGCCGATTGCAACAGCACATCAAAAAGCTTATCCACCATGATCATGTAGGCTTCATCCCGGGGATGCAAGGCTGGTTCAACATACACAAGTCTATCAATGTAATTCACAACATAAACAGAACCAAAGACAAAAATCACATGATTATCTCAATTGATGCAGAGAAGACCTTTGACAAAATTCAACAGCCCTTTATGCTAAAAACCCTCACTAAGCTAGGTATCGATGGAACGTATCTCAAAATAATAAAAGCTATTTATGACAAACCAACAGCCAATATCATACTGAATGGGCAAAAACTGGAAGCATTCCCCTTGAAATGTGGCACCAGACAAGGATGCCCGCTCTCACCACTGCTATTCAATATAGTATTAGAAGTTCTAGCCAGAGCAATCAGGCAAGAAAAAGAAATAAAGGGCATTCAAATAGGAAAGGAGGAAGTCAAATTGTCTCTATTTGCAGACGACATGATTGTATATCTAGAAGACCCCATCGTCTCAGCCCCAAACCTCCTGAAACTGATAAGCAAGTTCAGCAAAGTCTCAGGATACAAAATCAATGTGCAAAAATCACATGCATTCCTATACACCAATAACAGACTTAAAGAGAGCCAAATCAAGAACAAACTTCCATTCACAATTGCCACAAAGAGAATAAAATACCTAGGAATACAACTAACAAGGAATGTAAAGGACCTCTTCAAGGAGAACTACAAGCCACTGCTCAACGAAATAAGAGAGGACACAAACAGATGGAGAAACATTCCATGTTCATGGTTAGGAAGAATCAATATCATGAAAATGGCCATACTGCCCAAAGTAATTTACAGATTCAATTGCTATCCCCATCAAGCTACCAATGACCTTCTCTGCAGAACTGGAAAAAACCACCTTAAACTTCATATGGAACCAAAAGAGAGCCCGCATAGCCAAGTCAATTCTAAGCAAAAAGAACAAAGCGGGGGGCATCACACTACCGGATTTCAAACTATAGTACAAGGCTACAGTAATCAAAACAGCATGGTACTGGTACCAAAACAGAGATATAGACCAATGGAACAGAACAGAGACCTCGGAGGCAACACAACATATCTACAACCATCTGATCTTTGACAAACCAGACAAAAACAAGCAATGGGGAAAGGATTCCCTGTTCAATAAATGGTGTTGGGAAAGCTGGCTAGACATGTGCAGAAAGCAGAAACTGGACCCCTTCCTGACGCCTTACACTAAAATTAACTCCAGATGGATTAAAGACTTAAACATAAGACCTAACACCATAAAAACCCTAGAAGAAAATCTAGGCAAAACCATTCAGGACATAGGTGTAGGCAAGGACTTCATGACCAAAACACCAAAAGCATTGACAACAAAAGCCAAAATAGACAAATGGGACCTA
>NW_022445173.1:0-2925 GCF_009761245.1 Sapajus apella
CTATTCATTTGAATCATGAGATTCCTTTGACTTCAAATTGTTTGAAAATCAAATAATTGTTTAAAAAAAAAAGTGTTATTGTTATTTCAATGCTCTTTCCCCATAGTACCTTTAAGAACTAAAATGTATTTAAGTACCACTTATATGCCTAGAGCTGCCCTAGACCTGCTGAGTATACCATATTCTACTTAACGTAAGGTCGCATGGATTGTTTGATGCCCCATTATTTTATATATCAATAAAATAAATTTTTTAATGCTACCAATTATAGTTGTAATAAATCATGAATTATAGAGAATGATCCCTGCCCACTCTTTCCTTCACCCACCGCTCAGCTCTGACCCTGCCCTCTGTGGTCCTGTAGACATGTCCAGCTCTGTGGAAACTACCACTCTCAGGGTGCGGCTTCTGCCATGTAAATGGTCCTACTGGCCTTAAGATGTCCTTGGAACGATTTATAATCCTTTGGATATATACCCAGTAATGGGATTGCTGGGTCAAATGGAATTTCTATTTCTAAATCGTTCTATTATAAAGACACATGCACACGAATGTTCATTGCAGCACTGTCTACAATAGCAAAGACCTGGAACCAACCCAAATGCCCATCGATGATAGACTGGACAGGGAAAATGTGGCACATATACACCATGGAATATTATGCAGCCATCAAAAACGATGAGTTCGTGTCCTTTGTAGGGACATGGATGAACCTGGAAAGCATCATTCTCAGCAAACTGACACAAGAGCAGAAGATCAAACACGGCATGTTCTCACTCATAGGTGGGTGTTGAACAATGAGAACACATGGACACAGGGAGGGGAGCACTACACACTGGGGTCTGTTGTGGGGAAATAGGGGAGGGTCAGTGGGGGTGGGGAGTTGGGGAGAGATAGCATGGGGAGAAATGCCAGATACAGGTGTTGGGGAGGAAGGCAGCAAATCACACTGCCATGTGTGTACCTATGCAACAATCTTGCATGTTCCTCACATGTACCCCAAAACCTAAGATGCAATAAAATAAATAAATGGAAAATAAATAAATAAATAAATATTTCCCAAAAAAAAAAGCAGAGAATAGCCAGGTGCGGTGGCTCACGCTTGTAATCCCAGCACTTTGGGAGTCCAAGGTGGGCATATCATGAGGTCAGAAATTCGAGACCATCCTGGCCAACATGGTGAAACCCCGTCTTTAATTAAAAAATAAATAAAATAAAAAGCAGAGAATATTGAATCCATGAATAAAAGAGAAAGGAACTGCAATTAGATAGAAATGCTGAAAAGAATGTATTGCTCATTTACTTTTGAAAACAGCTCTATCCATTCTACGTGTGTTCATAGCTGAAAGCACCGGTATTTCAGGCTCTGTCCTCAGGCCCAGCCCACTGCTGGCTGTGGGTCCCCGGGGAGCGTCCGCACCTCCCTCCCACAGGCGAGGCTGCCTCATAATGAGTGTGTGCCTCACTTTGTCTTTGCCTTTCAAAATTGTGTTATGCATTATAATAAGTCTCATTTAAATGAAAACTTTATGCATCAGAAAGAATAGAAAGACCACAAAATGTGTGGCCACCCCTGAGCTCCAGTGCGATCAACGCTGCCAGACACTGGCTGGGGAAACGGGAGCAATTCATTTGACCTTTCTGCACTCAATTTTTTAACTGCAAATTGAGCTTGATAACAACAGTTTCATGAAGTTTCCTAGGGATGCTGAAGGCAAACAAGCCCAGTTACACCAAGATGAAAGAAGAAAGAGAAAGAGAGAGAGGGAGGGCGGGGAGAGGGAAACCGCAGAGGTGCCACCTCATTCTCCTTCCTAAACGAGCTCGGTGATTCTCAGTGATTCTGTGGCCACTCGGTAATGGGCGCTTTCTCCTCTGCAGTGACCCGGGGTGGCTTCACCATCTGTGTTTATTTCCTCCTAGCTGAGGAATGGGTTCCTTCTCAGACCTCAGGCCCTGGAGACTCTCACTTTAATCAGCGCGATGAGATCTTTGCTCTCTCCTGGGCCCAACTGATGATGATATTACCAAAGACATCCATGTAAAATGCAAAGTAAAGAAGACAAACTTTTGAGTTAAACCTTGAAACATTTTATTCTAAAGATCTGGAGTCCATATCACTGTAAAAGGCACGACCCACACTCAGTTTAAAATCATATGCAGGGGTTTTGGGAATGAGATAGGAAGGCACTGAGCCCCTTCAGCTGATGTCTAACCCCACAGCCTCTCCCTCCGGGATTCCCAGGCCGGTGCTTTCAGTGCCATGCCCCCAGGTAGATTGTGTCAACTCAGAGTCCAACGATCTTATGAAATATATTTCATGTTTTTTTCTTAATTTTAGGAGGGTTTTTGAAATATGTTTTTGTTTCGTGGAGGGGACACCCTCTGTCTTTGACTTGCAGGAGCCTCCTCCATCTGCGTGTACTGAAGCCAGTGTCTGCCGCACAGCCTCTCAGCCACAGCGCCCGTGGTCAGGTGCAGCGGCTCACTTCATCACCCCAGAGAGCTCCTCCCTTCGCCCCTCCACCCACAGCCACTTGAAAACACTGAGCGGCTACCCACATGGCAGCGCTGCCTCCCCCAATATGTCGCATGGGGGTATCCTTCACCTGTGCCCACTGAAACCAGCTTCCTTCCCTGGCCGAGTGTACTGGGAGAGCTGCTGCATTCGGGGCGTATCTTTCCATGCTGGCTGGAGCCCCCTGTATGGAAGCATCACATTGGTTCACACCTTCTCCTGCCAATGGACACTTTGTTCTTGTCCAGTTATTGGTAATGAGGAATAGGTTTAAACACTCCCGTGCAGGTTGATGTGCGCACATTTACATTTTCTCTTGGGGGGAATTCCAGGAGTGGGGTTGCTGGATGATGTGGTAAGGATGGGTTAAATTAATAAGAAACTTCCAGACCACTTTCCAGCATGGT
>NW_022445174.1:0-2924 GCF_009761245.1 Sapajus apella
AGAAACCCCGTCTCTACTAAAAATAACAAAAATTAGCCACGCGTGGTGGTGAGCACCTGTCATCCCAGCTACTCAGGAGGCTGAGGCAGGAGAATCAGTCGCACCAGGGAGGCGGAGGGCACAGTGAGCTGAGATCTCGCCATTGTGCTCCAGCCTGGGTGACAGGGAGAGACTCCATCTCAGAAAAAAAAAAAATCGTCCAGGCACCATGGCCCACGCCTGTAATCGCAGCAGTTTGGGAGGCTGACGTGGGAGGATCACAAGGTCAAGAGATCGAGACTCCTGGCCAGCACAGTGAAACCCTGCCTCTACCAAAAATACAAAAATTTGCCGGGCATGGTGGTGCACGTGTAATCCCAGCTACTGGGGAGGCTGAGGCAGGAGAGTTACCTGAACCCAGAAGGCAGAGGTCGCGGTGAGCCGAGATCGCACCATGGTACTCCAGCCTGGGCGACAGAGCAAGATCCCATAAAAAATAAAAATAAAAAAATTGTGGCCGGGCGCGGTGGCTCATGCCTGTCATCCCAGCACTTTGGGAGGCCGAGGCGGGTGGGTCACGAGGTCAAGAGATCGAGACCATCCTGGTCAACATGGTGAAACCCAGTCTCTACTAAAAATACAAAAAATTAGCTGGGCATGGTGGCGCGTGCCTGTAATCCCAGCTACTCAGGAGGCTGAGGCAGGAGAATTGCCTGAACCCGGGAGGCGGAGGCTGCGGTGAGCCGAGATCGCGCCATTGCACTCCAGCCTGGGTAACAAGAGCGAAACTCCGTCTCAAAAAAAAAAAAAAAAAAATTGTTTTTGAGACAGGATCGGGCTCTGTCGCCCAGGCTGGGGTGCAGGGGTGCAGTCATGACTCACTGCAGCTCCTGAAGAGTTGGGACATCGGGCCCACAGGCACACACCACCACACCTGGCTAATTTTTGTATTTTTTTTTAGAGAGGGAGGGTCTTGTTATGTTGCCCAAGCTGGTCTTGAACTCCTGGCCTCAAGCCACCGGAAGTGCTGGGATGACAGGCGTGAGCCATCGCCTCCAGCCCGCGGCCCTGCCATTCAAAACAGCCCAGCCCTCGAGGCCACCAAGACGTCCTCCAGCAGAGGAGCAGAACCACACTGAGATGGAGTAGTACCCAGGGCCAGAAAGAAAATCGAGGCGGGGCCCTAAATCCATATTGTTTTCGTAAAATTTGTATTTAAAACAATTTTTTAATTTATTTAATTTATTTTTTATTCTTTTTTTAATATATTACATTTTTTAAAATTTTTTCTTTCTTTTTTTCTTTTTTCTTTTTGAGACGGAGTTTCGCTCTTGTTACCCAGGCTGGAGTGCAATGGCGCCATCTCGGCTCACCGCAGCCTCCGCCTCCTGGGTTCAGGCAATTCTCCTGCCTCAGCCTCCTGAGTAGCTGGGATGACAGGCACGCGCCACCATGCCCAGCTAATTTTTGTATTTTTAGTAGAGATGGGGTTTCACCATGTTGACCAGGATGGTCTCGATCTCTTGACCTCGTGATCCACCCGCCTCGGCCTCCCAAAGTGCTGGGATGACAGGCGTGCGCCACCGCGCCCGGCCTTAATTTATTTTTTATTCTTTTTTTAATATATTACATTTTTTTAAATTTTTTCTAAGGCTTCACGGATTTGCGTGTCCTCCTTGCCCAGGGGCCATGCTAACCTTCTCTGTACCGTTCCAATTTTAGTATATGCGCTGCTGAACTGAGCGCTATTTTTTTATTTTTTTTATTTTTTTTATTTTTATTTTTTTTTATTTTTTTGAGACAGAATCTTGCTCTGTCGCCCAGGCTGGAGCGCAGAGGCACAGTCTCGGCTCACCGCAACCCCCACTTCCCGGGTTCAAATAATTCTCCTGCCCCAGCCTCCTGAGTCGCTGGGATTACAGGCACGCACCACCATGCCCAGCTAATTTTTGTATTTTTAGTAGAGACGGGGTTTCACCTTGTTGACCAGGATGGTCTCGATCTCTTGACCTCGTGATCCACCCGCCTCGGTCTCCCAAAGTGCTGGGATTACAGGCGTGAGCCACCGCGCCCGGCCTCTCTGCTCCTTTTGTTCATTATAAATCTTGGTGCCATGAGCACGTGTGTGGACCTGTGTCTTTCTCTGGGTAGAGACCCCGGAGGGGAATTGCTTGGTCACAGAGGAACCCCCAGGCTGTTTTCCGAAGCCTGACTGGTGGCTTTAACCTGTTAGCCAGGCCCTTCCAGGCCACGGGGAGAATGAGGTGGTACCTTGCAGTTGCTCCCTGAGGTGGAATAATTTATCCAGCTGATGACTTATTCATGACAGCAGCTCGGTAGAGCTAGGACTTTCCATGGATTCCTGTAATAAATAGGGCTGGTGTGAGCACCTGGCTAGAGGGCTGGGTGGGAGGTTTGTCCTGTGATTGATGGAGCCCAGGAACTGGAAGCTGCAGTGGGCTTTGATCAGGCCACTGCACTCCAGCCTGGGCGGCAGAGCCAGGTCCCATCTCTATTTTTATTTATTTATTTATTTTAAAATGTATTGGCCGCGCACGGTGGCTCACGCCTGTCATCCCAGCACTTTGGGAGGCCGAGGTGGGTGGATTACCTGAGGTCAGGAGTTCAAGACCAGCCTGGTCATCATGGTGAAACCCCATCTTAAAAAACAAAGAAGGCCGGGCGCGGTGGCTCACGCCTGTAATCCCAGCACTTTGGGAGGCCAAGGCGGGTGGATCACGAGGTCAAGAGATCGAGACCATCCTGGTCAACATGGTGAAACCCCGTCTCTACTAAAAATACAAAAAATCAGCTGGGCATGGTGGCGCGTGCCTGTAATCCCAGCTACTCAGGAGGCTGAGGCAGGAGAATTGCCTGAACCCAGGAGGCGGAGGTTGTGGTGAGCCGAGATCGCGCCATTGCACTCCAGCCTGGGTAACAAGAGC
>NW_022445175.1:0-2923 GCF_009761245.1 Sapajus apella
CTTGACCTCGTGATCCACCCGCCTCGGCCTCCCAAAGTGCTGGGATTACAGGCTTGAGCCACCGCGCCCGGCCAGCAGGGTTCTTATAAGAATTCAATGACACAGATAAAAGGCCTGTCCCTAGGCTGGGTACAGTGGCTCATGCCTGTAATCCCAGCACTTTGGGAGGCCGAGCTGGGCAGATCACCTGAGGTCAGGAGTTCAAGACCAGCCTGACCAATATGGATAAACCCCGTCTCTACTAAATATACAAAAATAGCCAGGCGTGGTGGCACATGCCTGCAATCCCAGCTACTCCGGAGGCAGAGGCAGAATTACTTGAACCCAGGAGGCAGGGGTTTCAGTGAGCCAGGATCACGCCATTGCACTCCAGCCTAGGTAACAAGAGCGAAACTCTGTCTCAAAAAAAACAGCCCGTCTCTGTGCTGGCACACAGTAGGTACTCAATACATGGAGCTGCTATTATGCTATTGTGACTTCTATTACCATTGCTTCCGGCCAGGTGAGGTGGCTCATGCCTGTAATCCCAGAACTTTAGGAGGCTGAGGTGGGTTGACTACTTGAGCTAAGGAGATTGAGACCAGCCTGTGCAACATGGTGAAACCCTGTCTCTATCAAAAATACAAAAACTAGCTTGGCGTGGTGGAGGGCCCCTGTAAATCCAGCTTCCTGGGAGGCTGAGGTAGGAGAATCACTGGAACCAGAAGGCGGAGGCTTCAGTGACTCCAGGCTGGATGACAGAGTGAGACCGTGTCTCAAAAATAAACAAAACAATATTGCTTCTTTTTATTTTCACTTTACAACTCCCCCAACTTGAGGGCTCAAGCCAAAAGCAATACGTAACACTTGTTCACAGCTCATGTGAGTGGTAAATGTTGTTCACCAAATATTCCCAGCCCTCCCTTTCCAGCAAGAAGGGTGGGCCCTTTGGGTAGGTGGGGCCGATAAGTTCTCAGCTCCCACCCCCCCAGCTTCTCTTTTCTCCCTGGTGCAGTGGCCAGCAGAGTGCCAAGGTGAAGAACGTCCCCAGCTTGGGACTCTACGTGACCACAGTGCTCACAGCTCCCGGTCCACCAACTGTGGACAAGTAACAAGGGCAAGAAATAGACTTTTGCTGCTTAAAGTCACTAAGATTTGGGGTTGCTAATTTTTTTTTTTTTTTTGACAGAGTCTTGCTCTGTCACCCAGGCTGGAGTGCAGTGGCACCATCTCAGCTCACCGAAGCCTCCACCTCCCAGGTTCCAGCGATTCTCCCACCTCAGTCTCCCAGGTAGCTGGGGCTACAGGCACGCACCACCACATTTGGCTAATTTTTTTATTTTTAGTAGAGATGGGGTTTCACCATGTTGGCCAGGCTGGTCTCGAACTTCTGGCCTCAGGTGATACACTCACCTCAGCCTTCCAACATTCTAGGATTACAGGCATGAGCCACTGAGCCCAGCCTGGGGTTGCTAATTATGGCAGCACCACCAGGCCCATTCCAGCTGATATTCTCCATGTCAGACACTGTGCAAAGAACTTTATGAACATTAAATTTATTCCTCATATCAGTCCTCTGGGACAGAGACTATAATCACATATCGTACCTGTCTCACAGATGATGAAATTGAGCCTCAGAGGGGTGAGCAAATGGACCATGATCATTTCACTATAATTGGCCATATCAGTTAATTGTTGCTGCATAATAAACTAATCTAAATGAATGACTTATAAAGTGTTAAGCCTCTATTACAGTTCAGGATCTACAGGTCAGCCGTGTGGTTTTGCTGGCTATGTTGAGCTCAGCGGGACTTGGCTTGCTCAAGAATCTGCTGTCAGCTGGCAGGACAGCTGGGACAGGCTGGTCTAGGTTGGCCTTGCTTGGGACACTCTCCTCCACATGGTCTCTGATCCCCCAGCACTCTAACCCAGGCTCATATCACACCAAGGTGCAAGAGAGAGAACGTGAAGTGGGCAAGACCTTTTGAGGTCCTGGCTTGGAAGCCATTACTTTGTATTGGTCCAAAAGAAGTGGAAAAATATGGCCAGGCGCGGTGGCTTACACCTGTAATCCCAGCACTTTGGGAGGCTGAGGCGAGCAGATCATGAGGTCAAGAGATCAAGACCATCCTGGCTAACACGGTGAAGCCCCATCTCTACTAAAAATAGAAAAATTAGCTTGGTGTGGTGGTGCACGCCTGTAGTCACCCAGCTACTCGGGAGTCTGAGGCAGGAGAATCTCTTGAACACCAGAAGTGGAGGTTGCAGTGAGCCGAGATCATGATGCTGCACTCCAGCCTGGGCAACAGAGCAGACTCCGCCTCAAAAAAAAAAAAAATATGGAAAAATATGGCCAGGCACGGTGGCTCACGCCTGTAATCCCAGTACTTTGGGAGGCCGAGGCAGGCGGATCATGAGGTCAAGAGATCAAGACCATCCTGGCTAATATGGTGAAATCCCATCTCTACTAAAAGTACAAAAAAAATTAGCCAGGCGTGGTGGCACGTGCTTGTAATCTCAACTACTCGGGAGGCTGAGGCAGGAGAATCACTTGAACCTGGGAGGTTGCAGGGAGCGGAGATCGCGCCACTGCACTCCAGCCCGGGCAACAGAGTGAGACTGGGTCTCACACACACACACACAAAAACCGAAGGAGTGTTTTGCACCAACTTTAAAAGGAAAAAAAGAGGGGCCGGGCGCGGTGGCTCAAGCCTGTAATCCCAGCACTTTGGGAGGCCGAGGCGGGTGGATCACGAGGTCAACAGATCGAGACCATCCTGGTCAACATGGTGAAACCCCGTCTCTACTAAAAATACAAAAAATTAGCTGGGCATGGTGGCGCATGCCTGTAATCCCAGCGACTCAGGAGGCTGAGGCAGGAGAATTGCCTGAACCCGGGAGGCGGAGGTTGCGGTGAGCCGAGATCGCGCCATTGCACTCCAGC
>NW_022445176.1:0-2923 GCF_009761245.1 Sapajus apella
GGGCAAAGCAGCAGCGCCGGCCGGCACCGCCGCGCTGGACGAAACAGCCTCGCTGACGACTGTGGAGCAGCTCCGCCTGGGAATTTCCTAGTCTGTGGGCGATAAAAACGCGGCATCCACTCACCCTCTGCGCTTTCACTGGGGGCTGCATTCCTGAGCTTTTCCTAAATGGCCATCTTGGATCCAGAATCCGATAGCTGCGTTTTTGTTTTAGATCAAGATATTTTTCTTTACAACCCATACTCCCATTCACTCTGGAATATCCAAAAGCAGATTTTAGAAGAAACGTGTTTCTAAGTCGCTGAATCTAAACATTGATGCAACTTCTTAGGTGAACGAACACAAACCAGAGCAGTTTCAAATAGATGTTTCTTCTGTCGTTTAAACGGAGTCTTACTGCTAGTTCTTATATGCCTGTATATGGCTGGAATTATCTGCTTTCAGATTCTCCAACGAAACAATTTCAGAACTGCTGCACACACACATCAGTTTAACTCTGCAAGTTGATTGTACAGCTTGAAAACCTTTCATCTAGATAGCTTCGTTTTTGTTTTAGAGCAAGATATTTCTCATTGCACACTATAGTCCCATTCTCTCTGGAATATCCAAACGCAGCTTTTAGAAGAAACTTGTTTATAACTCGCTGAATCTGAACATAGATGCAACTTCCTAAGGTGAACGAACACAAAGCAGAACAGTTTGAAATAGACGTTTCCCCTGTGTTTTAAATGCAGTATCACTGCTAGTTCTTCTATGCCTGTATGTGGCTGGAAATACATATTTATTGATTCTCCAAAGAAACGATTTCAGAAATGCTGCACGCATACATCAGTTTTACTCTGTAAGTTGATTGTACAGCTTGACAACGTTTCATGTAGATAGCTGCGTTTTTGTTTTAGATCAAGATATTTCTCTTTATAGCCCATTCTTCCATTCACTCTGGAATATCCAAACGCAGCTTTTATAAGAAGCGTGTTTCTCTCTCACTGAATCTAAACATAGATGCAACTTCCTAAGGTGAACAAACACAAATGAGAGCAGTGTCAAATAGACGTTTCCCCTGTATTTTAAAAGCAGTCTTTCGGCTAGTTCTTATATTATTGAGTTTGGCTGGAATTATCTGTTTCCAGATTCTCCAAAGAAAGGATTTCTGCACTGCTACACCCACACATCAGTTTAACTCTTTAACTTGATTCTGCAGCTTGACAACCATTCTGATAGATAGCTGCGTTTTTGTTTTAGACCAAGATATTTCTCATTACAGCCTATACTCCCATTCAATCTGGAATATCCAAACGGAGCTTTTAGAAGAAACTTGTTTCAAACTAGCTAAATGTAAACATAGATGCAACTTCCCAAGGTTAACGAACACAAAACAGAGCAGTTTGAATAGACGTTTATCCTGTGTTTTAAACACAGTCTCACTGCTAGTTCTTCTATGCCTGTATATGGCTGGAATTATATGTTTACAGATTTTCCAAAGAATCGATTTCAGAAATGCTGCACACACACGTCAGTTTAACTCTGTAAGTTGATTGTACAGCTTGACAACCATTCAGCTACATAGCTGCGTTTTTGTTTTAGAGCAAGATATTTCTCATTACACCCTATACTTAAATTCACTCTGGAATATGCAAACGCAGCTTTTAGAGAAACGTGTTTCTTACTCACTGAATCTAAACATAGATGCAACTACCTATGTTGAACCAACACAAATCAGAGCAGTTTCAAATAGACGTTTCCTCTTTGGTTTAAACGGAGTCTTACTGGCACTTTTTATGTGCCTGTATATGGCTGGGATTATCTGTTTACAGATTCTCCAAAGAAAGGATTTCTGAACTGCTGCACACACACATCACTTTAATTCTGTAAGTTGATTGTACAGTTTGAGAATCATTCTGCTAGATAGCTGCAGATATTTTCGTTTTAGAGCAAGTTATTTCTCATTACACCCTATAGTCCCATTCTCTCTCGAATATCCAGACGCAGCTTTTAGAAGAAACGTGTTTATTACTCGCTGATTCTAAACACAAATGCAACTTCCTAAGGTGAATGAACACAAAGCAGAGCAGTTGGAAATACACCTTTATCCTGTGTTTTAAACTCAGTCTTATTGCTAGTTCTTATATGCGTGTAGGTGGCTGAAAATACCTGTTTCCAGATTCTCCAAAGAAAGGATTTCTGAACTGCTGCACACACCCATAAGTTTAACTCTGTAAGGTGATTGTACAGCTTGACAACCATTCTGCTAGATAGCTAGGATTTTGTTTTAGAGCAAGATATTTCTCATTACAGCCTAATTTCCAATTCACTCTGGAATATCCAAACGCAGCTTTTAGAAGAAACGTGTTTCTAACTCGCTGAATCTACACATAGATGCAACTTCCTAATGTGAACGAACACAAAGCTGAGCAGTTTCAAATAGACGTTTTGCTGTGGTTTAAACGGAGCCTTACTGCTAGTTCTTCTATGCCTGTATATGGCTTTAAATATCTGATTCCAGATTCTCCAAAGAAATGATTTCAGAATTGCTGCACACACATATTTGTTTAACTCTGTAAGTTGATTGTACAGCTTGACAACCTTTCATCTAGATAGCTGCGTTTTTGTTTTAGATCAAGATATTTCTCTTTACAGCCTATACTCCCATTCACTCTGGAATATCCAAACGCAGCTTTTAGAGGAAAGGTGTTTCTAACTCGCTGAATATAAACATAGATGCAACTTCCTAAGGTGAACGAACACAAAGCACAGCAGTTTCAAATACACGCTTCCCCTGTGTTTTAAACGCAGTCTTACTGCTATTTCTTATATGCATGCAATTAACTGGAAATATCTGTTTCCAGATTCTCCAAAGAAAGGATTTCTGAACTGCCACACCCACACTTCAGTTTAACTCTGTAAGATGATTGTACAGCTTGAC
>NW_022445177.1:0-2922 GCF_009761245.1 Sapajus apella
GAGGTGGGAGCGTCTGTGCGTGTGCATGAGGGTGTGTCTTTGTGAGACGTGTGGCCTTCTGGGGTGTGTGTCACATGTGTGTCAGGTGTGTGAGATGTGTGTAAGGTGTGTGGGTGTGTGACATGTTTGTGAGTGCATGTCAGGTGTGTGTATGCGTCATGTGTGTGTCAGGTGTGTGAGTTGTGAGGTGTGATGTCAGGTGTGTGTTATGAGGTATGTGTAACCTTTGTGTGTGAAGTGTGAAATGTTTGTGTGGTGTGTATATATGCGTGAGGTATGTGGATGAACTGTGCGTGAGGGCTGTGTGTTAGGTGTGTGAGGTATGCGATGCTTGTGGGATGTGTCACAGGTGTGTGAGAAGTGTGTTGAGTGTGTGTGTCAGGTGTCTGCTGGGCTAACAGGTGTGTCTGAGTCATGTGTGTGTCAGGTGTGTGAGGACTGTATGCCCCCTGTGTGGGAGGATGCATTGGGGTACATGTGTGAGGAGTGTGTGGGGTGTGTGTGCATCTGGGAAATGTGTGTGAGGGGAGTGTGTGGAGGTGTCTGAGGGTGTATGTCAAAGGCTTGTATGGGGGGTGTCTGTGTCTTTGGTGTATGTGTCAAGTGTGTGTGGCACCAGGGTGTGAGCTGGGGTGTATGTGTGAAGGGTGTGTGTAGGGGTGTGCAGGTCAGGGATATGTGTGTCAGGTGTGCATGTGTGAGGTGTGTGTGTCTGATGTGTGAGGGGTATGTGTGTCGTGTGTGGGTGTGTGTCTGCAATGTGTAAGGGATGTGTGTGTCGGGTGTGTGTCAGGCATGTGTGGCTGGGGTGTGTGTGTGAGGTGTGTGAGGGTGTGTGTGCTTGTGAGGTGCATGTGTCAGACATGTTTGGGTGTGTCTGCTGTGTGTGAAGTGTATGGTGTGTGTGTGCCTGAGGTGTGTGAAGTGTGTGTGTGTGGGATGTGTGAGGGGTGTGTGTCAGGTGTGTAGGTCTGGGTGTCTGGTGGATTTGTGAGGTGTATGTCTGGGGTGTGTCTGATGCATGTGTGATATGTGTTTGGGGTGTGTGTAGGGGTGTGTGTTGGTGTGTGTGAGGTGTGTGTCAGGCGTGTGTGTCTGGGATGTGTGTGAGGTGTGTTTAGGGTGTGCATGTCAGCTGTGTCTGGGATGTGTGTCTGGTAAGAGGTGTGTGGTGCATTTGTGAGGTGTGGGTGTCTGGAGTGTGTGTGGTGTGCATCTGGGGTGAGTCTAGGGTGTATGTGAGGTGTGTCAGATGTGTCTGGGGTTGTCATGTGTGTGTCATGTGTATGTCAGGTGTGTGTCTGGTGTGAATTGTGTGCAGCCTGTGTCTGGTGTGTGTGCCTGGGGTGAGGCATGTGTGTGTGGGGGGGTGTTGTGTGTGTCTGTGTCAAGTGTTTCAGATGTGGGTCTAGGGTTTTTGGTGTGTGAAATGTGAGGTGTGTCTGGGATGTGTCAGGTGTGGGTATATGTCAGGTCTGTGAGGGTGTGTCTGGAGTGTGTGTGTCTGGTACGTGTGTATTTCTGGTGTGTGTCTAGGATCCATGTGAGGTGTGTCAGGTGTGTGGTGTCTGGGTGTGTGTCTGATGTGAGGTATGTGGTATGTGTATGCAGTGTTTGGGGTGTTGGGTGTGTGCGGTTGTTTGGGGTGTTTGGGGCGTGTGTCAGATGTGTGTGTGATGTGCGTGTCAGGTGTGTGTGGGTTTGTGTGTGTGGGATGTGCGTCAGATGTGTGTGTCAGGTGTGTTTGTGTGGTATGTGTGTAAGGTGTATGTGCATCTGAGGTGTGTGTGAGGAGGGGTATGTGTGAAGTGTGTGTGGTATGTGTCAGGTATCTGTGAGGCGTCTGTGTTTGGGTGTGTGGTGTGAGGTATGTGTTTGGGCGTGTGTGGTGTGAGGTGTGTTTCTGGAGCACGTGTGTGGTGTGTGTCAGGTATGTGGGGATGTGTGGGTGTGTCTGGGGTATGTGTAAGGTGTGTGCCTGGGGTGTGTTTCAAGTGTATATGTGACGTATGTATGGTGTGTGTGAGGTACGTGTGTCTTGTGTAACTAAGGGGGTATGTAGGGTGTGTGTGAGGTGAGTGTGTTTGGGTGTGGTGTGGGTGAGTTGTATGTGATTCTGGAGTGTCTGGTGTCAGGTGTGTGAGTGTGTGATGTGTATGTGTTTGGGTGTGTCTGATGTGTGTGAAGTGTATGGTATCAAGGATATATGTGAGATGTGTGTCAGGTGTGTGTGTGTATGTCGAGTGTAAGGTGTGTCTGGGGTGTGTTTCAGGTGTGTGTGTGGTGTGTGATGTATGTCTGGTGTGTGTGTCTGGTGTGTCTGAAGGGTGTGTGATGTGTGACGTGTGTGTGCGGCATGTATGTGGGTGTGTGGGAGATGTATGTGTTTCTGGGGTGCCTGGTGTGTGTCTGGGGTGTGTGTGAGATGTGTGTGGGTGATGTATGTCTGGTGTGTTTGAGAGGTGTGTGGGGTGTGTGTGTGAGGTGTATGTGTTTCTGGGGTGTCTGGTGTCAGCTCTGTGGGTATGTGTGGGTGTATCTGGGGTCCATCTGGTGTGTGTTAAGTGTATGTGTCAAGGGTGTGTGTCTGGAGTGTGTCTAGAGTGTGTGTGAGGTGTGTGTGTAGGGGTGTGTCTGGGGTGTGTCACATGTGTGGGTGTGAGGTGTATGTTCTAGTGTATGTGAGGTGTTTGTGGGGGAGTTGGGTGCGTCACATGTGTGTGAGGTTTGTGTGTCTGGTGTGTCAGGTGTCAGGTATGTGTGTGTTTATGTGTGTGGGTGTGTGTGCAAAGTGTGTGAGGTGTATGTGTGTCTGGGGTATGTTTCAGGGTGTGTCTGGGGTGTCAGGTATATGTGGATGTGTGAGGTATGTGTGAGGAGTGTGTGTGGGTGTGTGAGGTTTCTGTGTGTATATGTCTGGGG
>NW_022445178.1:0-2922 GCF_009761245.1 Sapajus apella
GGGATTACAGGGGCATGCCACCACACCTGGCTATTTTTGCATTTTTACTAGTGACAGGGTTTCACCATGTCAGCCAGGCTGGTCTCGAACTCTTGACCTCAGGTGATCCACCCGTCTTGGTCTCCCAAAGTGCTGAGATGACAGGCATGAGACACTGCACCTGGCCTGATTTTTGTGGTTTTTTGTAGAGATGTGGTCTCACTGTGTCGCCCAGGCTGTTCTTGAACTCAGGAGCTGAAGCGATCTTCCCACCTTGGCCTCCAAAAGTGCTGGGATTACAGGTGTGAGCCACTGTGCCTAGCCTGAGATATGTATTTTAAAAATACATTTAAATAATTTCAGGGCAGGCGTGATGGCTCACACTTGTAATGCCAGTACTTTGGGAGGCTTAGAGTGGCAGAACATGAAGTCAACAGATCAAGACCATCCTGGCCAACATGCTGAAACCCCGTCTCTACTAAAAATACAAAATATAGCGGGTGTGGTGGCGGCGCGTCTGTAGTCCCAACTACTTGGGAGGCTGAGGCAGGAAAATCATGTGAACCCAGGAGGTGGAGGTGGCAGTGAGCTGAGATTGCACCAGTGTCCTCCAGCCTGGCGACAGAGTGAGACTCCGTCTTAAAGCAGCAACAAAAAAAGTAATTTTAAAATGGCATAGGAACATGTCATGTGTCATTTTCTGAATTAAAACATGACTATAGTTCAGTGATCAAAGCAAAGTGAGCACTTTTCTTCCCATTTCATTTTCTTTTTTTTTTTTTTTGAGACGTAGTTTTGCTCTTGTTGTCCAGGCTGGAGTACAATGGCATGTTCTTGGCTCACTGCAACCTCTGGCTCCTGGGTTCCAGTGATTCTCCTGCCTCAGCCTCTCGAGTAGCTAGGATTACAGGTGTGCACCACCATGCTTAGCTAATGTTTATATTTTTAGTAGAGATAGGGTTTCATCATGTTGGCCAGGCTGGTCTTGAACTCCTTACCTCAGTTGTTCCACCCACCTTGGCCTCCCAAAGTGCTGGGATTACAGGCATGAGCCACTGTGCATGGCTAATTTTGTATTTTTAATAGGGGTTTTGCCATGTTGGCCAGGCTGGTCTCAAACTCCTGACTGCAGATGATCCACCCACCCTGGCCAACCAAAGTGCTGGGATTATGGGCATGAGCCACCATGCTTGGCCTCTTCTCATTTCTTGTTTGCTTTTCTATTTTGATTTGGCAAGAATTTTGTGACTGGATGAGCAGGAATAAGCTTTGTGTCATTGTAGGTGTTACTAATACTGCCTTCTAGAGATGAGTACTAGATACCCAAGGTTTACTGAATAATTGCTTCCCTCTCTCTCTCTCTCTCTCTCTCTCTGTGTGTGTGTGTGTGTGTGTGTGTGTGTTTCTTTCCAATATGGTGATCTACAAAACTTTCTGTGTTTTTCAATACATATATTGTAATAATCCCAGGACTTTGGGTGGCTGAGGTGGGTGGATCACCTGAGGTCAGGAGTTCGAGACCAGCCTGGCCAACATGGCGAAAACCCCTCTACTAAAAACACAAAATTAACTGGGCACGGTGGCTCCTGCCTGTAATCCCGGCACTTTGGGAGGCCAAGGTGGATGGAACACCTCAGGTCAGGAGTTTGAGACCAGCCTGCCAACATGGTGAAACCCTGTCTCTACTAAAAATACAAAGTTAGGTGGGCATGATAGTGTACACCTATAATACCAGCTACTCCGGAGGCTGAGGCAGGAGCATTGCTTGAACCTGGGAGGTGATGGTTGCATGAGCTGAGATTGTGCCACTGCACTCCAGCTTGGGTGACAGAGTGAGACTCCATCTCAAAAAAAAAAGGAAAACACAGTAATAACATTTTGGTGTGTTCTCGTCCATACATTTTCTATGTATGAAGCATATAAATACTTTTTATTTTATAAACAAAAATGGCATCATTGTTGTTTCCCAGTTTGCTTTTGTTTGTTTTTTTTTGAGATGGAGTTTTGCTCTTGGTACCCAGGCTGGAGAACAATGGCGTGATCTTAGTTCCCTGCAACCTCCGCCTCCCAGGTTCAAGAGATTCTCCTGCCTCAGTCTCCTTAGTAGCTGGGATTACAGATGCCTGTCACCACGCCCTGCTAATTTTTTTATGTTTAGTACAGACGGGGTTTCACCATGTTCGCCAGGCTGGTTTTGAACTCCTAACCTTCCTGGGCCTCCCAAAGTGTTGGGATTACAGATGTGAGCCACCGTGCCTGGCCTAGTTTGCTTTTCTAGTTGTTTTCTAGCTTGCTTTTTTCACTGAAATGATTGTGGATTTTCCAGGCCAGTAAGCACAAATCTTTTATCATCATTCTTGGTAACTGCATGGTATGCTGTTGTTTAGATGTATGTAATTTATTCCCAATTCCCTGTTCTTTAGTGTTTATGTTATTAAAAAAGGATGACCAAAACAAAGAAAAAAAAGAATTAAGAAAAGGGATGACCAGCTGCAATGAACAACTTTGTATGTACATTTTAGTATACTTTTTTTTTTGAGACGTAGTCTTGCTATGTCAGGAGCTAAGGCACTCAGCCCATTTTAGCATTCTTGATAAATTATTTCCTTAGATGCAGTCTTAGATTTGAACTTGTTGGATCAAGAGATGTTGCCAAATTGTCTTACATATTATTACTTTTTATTCTCATCAGCAGTGTATTATAGTGTTTATTTGATTACATACAATTACATTCCTTCTTTCTTTCTTTCTTTCTTTTTTTTTTGAGATGGTATGTTTGGTCACCCAGGCTGGAGTGCAGTGGTGTGATCTTGACTCACAGTGACCTCTGCCTCCCTGGTTCAAGTGATTCTCATGCCTCAGCATCAGGAGTAGCTGGGGTTACAGGAGTGTGCCACCACGCCTGGCTAATTTTCGTATTTCTAGTAGAGACAGGGTTACACC
>NW_022445179.1:0-2922 GCF_009761245.1 Sapajus apella
ACAAGGACTTCTGTCACCAGGCATTTACCTGGCCCCAGGTCCATTCCCTGCCATGTCCCACGTGAATTTTTGTTCAAGTTACGCTGAGAGGCAGTTGTTCTTCCAATACACTCGATCATTTCTTGTACCTGAGTTTTTACTTTTGTTGTTCCTAGTCCTATTTCACCTAGCTGCCTCTACCATTCCACAAGATTCACCCTTTGGAGAAACATTTCCTAAAATCCTAAAAAATACACAATACTGCTAGATAAACAAGAGGCTCTCGTTTGCTTACTTGCTTTTTTTCTGAGATGGAGTTTTGCTCTGTCACCTAGGCTGGAGTGCAGTGGTGAGATCTTGGCTCACTGCAACCTCCGCCTCCCAGATTCAAGCGATTTTCCTGCCTCAGCCTCCTGAGTAGCTGGGATTACAGGCACCTGCCACTATTCCCAGCTTATTTTCATATTCTTAGTAGAGGTGGGGTTTCGCCATGTTGGCCAGGCTGGTCTCAAACTCCTGACCTCAGGTGATCTGCCCGCCTCAGCCTCCCAAAGTGCTGGGATTACAGGTGTGAGCCACCGTGCCTGGCCTGCTTTTCTTTATCTATCTATAGCAATGGAGGAAAAGATTTGAACATCTAGTACTTACAGTTCCATTTCTAACTATGGTGATCTCCCTTTGGTTCAAAAATGATATGGAAAGATTCTGTTTGTAAAATGTTATGAAAACATATTTTTTTGGAGGACTCTGGATTGTGTAGTAAAGCCAACCCAATAAACAAACAGCATCAGAAAGTAGATTTTTCTATCTTTTCTCTGGTTATATTGAAAACAGAGCCTAAACAGAAAGTTTCTGTGCTATTTTATTGGAAGTGTGCAGTCTCAGAGAATCAGAAGTGAGAGCTAGGGCAGTGAGCAACAGAAGAAAGGGAGAAAACTCAACATGACATTTTACAAAGCTGACCACAGCCTCATAATAAATGCAGCTGATTGCTCAGTCTCATGAATGAAGCATCTGCAATAAGCTTTTTGAATGACTCCATCTTAAAATAGACCATGGTGAGGAGGAAAGGAGTATTTTTCTGACAGCACCCTCTTCATCCATTTCCCATGCCCCACAAGGAGTTAACTCCTCCAGACTTGCATGTTGTATTTCCTGGTTTCTGAACACAGCTGCTGTCATAGGCAGACACAATTGGGCTTTCTTGTTAGGCAGTGCTTCCAGCACAGTGAATAGAGTAGGGCTTTCATGGGAACTACCATTTCTGCATCCTGCAGGTCTTTCATTAGTGCCAGTCTCCACAGTCCTTCCCAGTATTGCTTCCAACTAAACATCTTGGCCAGGATGTGGGAGGATATTTTCAAGAGCTTCAACGAATTCCTTTTATTGTAATGACTGTTACTCCATAGATAGACATACACAAGTCAGAAATTCTGCCAGCTGCTAATTCTATGTGTCCCAAATACACATTCAGAATCTCCAGAAATAACTGCAAAATGGGCCCTGTGACTAAATGAATATGGTGTGAAATAAACTTGAGTCCAGGTCTCAGTCTTTGGGAGATGAGGATAATGTTTTCGGTTCCCTAGTATTAATGTTATTCAGACCTCACAACTAACAATCCTGATTCCTCGCTACAAAGTTTTCCTGGAAAATGACATCAGGTCTGTTTAAGGAAGGATCAATGGAGTGGTTATCTCATATACTTCTAATGGTATCACAGGATTCTTCAAAAAGAATACCAGGCTAACCTCCAATCACAAGGCTCTGGGTTTGTTAACTAATTTAGATTTGAAAACTCAATGAAAGACCATGATTTTTTCCCTGCAAGAACAGACACTAAACTTCTGCTTGCCAGCTGTGTTTTTTTAAGTAATAAAATAGGGTAACATCCTAGTTGAGCTTCCATCTATCTCATTGCTCAGAGTCCCATGATCCATTAGTTATCATCATAACTCTCTGTGATTCCAAGCACCATTTTCATCATTCCAGTCTTACTGCCTACTATAGTTGTTATGTTCACCTTTCCTCTGACAGTTCAGTGCCTCTGCCTGGCTTCTGTAAGAGTATAATCTGTGGGGATAGAATGGTGGGTAATTGTTTGATGGGTGCAGAGTTTCAGTTGGGGATGATGATAAGAGTTCTGGACATGAGTACTGGTGATGGTTACACAACAATGTGAATGTACTTAGTGCCACAGAACTATATACTTTAAAAAAGTGAAAATGATAAATTTTACATAATATATACTTACCAAAATAAAAAAGAACCAATCCAGTCCAAAATTATTATCCTCATAAATATCATTAAAAGCACAACAGCCACATAATACCAAATGTGATTTCCTATACCTCATGGAGCTTAGTAATAATAGCTGCTTTGAAATCATTATCTGATAGTTGACACAGTGTCCTATAAGTTGTTCTAGTGCCCAATAAGTTATCATACATTACAAAAGACCCTCGGTAAGAACTGCATTCAACAATTATTTCAATATTTCTGCTTTTATTCACCAGCCAGTCTCCATTTTTTTCTAAATATTTTACCCTTTGTGGATATATTACATTAAAGACTGTCAATCTAATATCTACAATAAAAATCTCATAATTCTATGTGACCTCTAATTTCCTACTTTTCCTCAGCAGCCAAGCCTCAGCAAAGAGCAGTTCATCCTTGCTGCCTTGTCTATTTCTTCAATTCTCTTTTATTTCTTCTTTACTTCTCCCTTAAATTTGGTATGGTAGTAGTGACCCTTCATTCGAACTATCCCGAAGGACACTCGGCAGTTCTGACCTGCTGCCTCTCTTGGCCACATTATAATTTTGACCCCTCCCTCTTTTCCTAAAGCCTCCCCTTCCTTGGCTTTCACAGCCTGCTCTTGTGCGCTCACTTATTTCAGACCAATCCTTCTTGCTTTCTTTCACAAATTCTTCCTCAGATGTC
>NW_022445180.1:0-2922 GCF_009761245.1 Sapajus apella
GATTCAGCGAGTTAGAAACACGTTTCTCCAAAAAGCTGCGTTTGGATATTCCTGAGTGAATGGGAGTGTAGGGTGTAATGAGAAATATCAGGCTCTAAAACAACAATGGAGCTATGTAGCAGAATGATTGTCAAGGTGTATATTAAACTTACAGACTTAAACAATTGTGTGAATGTAGCAGTTCACTAACCCTTTCCTTGGAGAATCTGGAAAGAGATATTTCCAGCCATATACAGGCTCCTAAGAATTAGCTTTAAAATCGCATCCAAATCACAGCAGAAACGTCTCTTTCAAACTGCTCTGCTGTGTGTTCGTTCACCTTAGAAAGTTGCATATATGTTTAGATTCAGCGAGGTAGAAACACGTTTCTCCATAGAGCGGCGTTTGGATATTCCTGAGTGAATGGGAGTATAGGGTGTAATGAGAAATATCGGGCTCTAAAACAACAACGGAGCCATGTTGCAGATGATTGTCAAGGTGTATATTAAACTTACAGAGTTAAACAATTGTGTGAATGTAGCAGTTCACTAACCCTTTCTTTGGAGAATCTGGAAAGAGCTATTTCCAGCCATATACAGGCTCCTAAGAATTAGCGATAAGATTGCATCTAAACCACAGGAGAATCGTCTCTTTCAAGCTGACCTCTTATTTGTTCGTTTACCATCGGAAGTTGCATCTATGTTTAGTTTCAGCGAGTTAGAAACACATTTTTTCTAAAAGCTGCGTTTGGATATTCCTGAGTGAATGGGAATAATGGGTGTAATGAGAAATATCTGGATCTAAAACAAAAGCGGAGCTATGTAGCAGAATGATTGTCAAGGTGTATATTAAACTTACAGAGTTAAACAATTGTGTGAACGAAGCAGTTCACTAACCGTTTCTTTGGAGAATCTGGAAAGAGATATTTCCATCCATATACAGGCTCCTAAGAATTAGCTGTAAGATCGCATCTAAATCACAGGAGAAATGTCTCTTAAAAACTGCTCCGCTGTGTGTTCGTTCACCTTAGGAAGATGCATGTATGTTTAGAATCAGCGAGTTAGAAACACGTTTCTCATAAAACCTGCGTTTGGATATTCTTAAGTGAATGGGAGTATCGGGTTTAATGAGAAATATCTGGCTCTAAAACAAAAACGGAGCTATGTAGCAGAATAATTGTCAAGGTGTATGTTCAACTTACAGAGGTAAACAGATGTGTGAATGTAGCCGTTCAGAAACACTTTCTTTGGAGAATCTGGAAAGAGATATTTCCAGCCATAAACAGTCTCATAAGACTAGCGTTAAGATCGCGTCTAAACCACTGGAGAAACGTCTCTTTCAAACTGCTCTGCTGTGTGTCCGTTGACCTTAGGAGGTTGCATCGGTGTTTTGATTCAGCGAGTTAGAAACACGTTTCTTCTAAAAGCTGCGTGTTGATATTCTTGAGTGACTGGGAGTATACAGTGTAATGAGATATATCTGGCTCTAAAACAACAACGGAGCTATGTAGAAGAATGATTGTCAAGGGGTATATTACACTTACTGAGTTAAACAATTGTGTGGATGTAGCAGTTGAATAACCCTTTCTTTGGAGAATCTGGAAAGAGATATTTCCAGCAATATACAGACTCTTGAGAATTAGCTATAAGATCGCGTCTAAATCACATTAGAAACGTCTCTTTCAAACTGCTCTGCGGTGTGTTCGTTCACCTTCGGAAGTTGCATCTGTGTTTTGATTCAGCGAGTTAGAAACACGTTTCTCCAAAAAGCAGCGTTTGGATCTTCCTGAGTGAATGGCAGTATAGGGTTTAATGAGAAATATCTTGCTCTAAAACAAAAACGGAGCTTTGTAACAGAACGATTGTCAAGGTGTACCTTAAACTTACAGAGTTCAACAATTGTGTGAATGTAGCCGTTCACCAACCCTTTCTTTGGAGAATCTGGAAAGAGATATTTCCAGCCATATACAGACTCTTAAGAATTAGCTTTAAGATCGCATCTAAATCATACGAAAAACGTCTCTTTCAAACTGCTCCACTGTGTGTTCGTTCACCTTAGGAAGTTTCATCTATGTTTAGATTCTGCGAGTTAGAAACACGTTTCTCCAAAAACCGGCGTTTCGATATTCCTGAGTGAATGGGAGTAAAGGATGTAATGAGAAATATCTGGCTCTAAAACAAAAACGGACCTATGTATCAGAATGATTGTCAAGGTGTATATTAAACTTACAGAGTTAAACAATTGTGTGAATATAGCAGTTGAATAACCCTTTCTTTGGAGAATCTGGAAAGAGATATTTCCAGCCATATACAGACTCTAAAGAATTAGCTTTAATATCTCATGTAAACATACGAGAAACAACTCTTTAAACCTACTCCACTGTGTGTTCGTTCACCTTGGAAGCTGCAACTCTGTTTAGATTCAGCGAGTTAGAAACACGTTTCTCCATAAAGCTGCGTTTGGATATTCCAGAGTGAAAGGGAGTATAGGGTTTAATGAGAAATATCTGGCTCTAAAACAAAAACGGAGCTATGTAGCAGAATGATTGTCAAGGTGTATGTTCAACTTATAGAGTTAAACAGATGTGTGAATGTAGCAGTTCAGAAACACTTTCTTTGGAGAATCTGAAAAGAGATAATTCCAGCCATATACAGGGTCATAAGATTTAGCGGTAAGATCGCGTCTAAACCACAGGAGAAACGTCTGTTTCAAACTGCTCTGCTGTGTTTGGTTCACATTATTAAGTTGCGTCTGTGTTTGGTTCAGCGATTTAGAAACAGGTTTCTTCTAAAAGCTGCGTTTGGATATTCCTGGGTTATTGGGAGTATAGGGTTTAATGAGAAATATCTGGCTCTGAAACAAAAACGGAGCTATGTAGAAGAATGATTGTCAAGGTGTGTATTCAACTTACAGAGTTAGACAGATGTGTGAATGTAGCAGTTC
>NW_022445181.1:0-2921 GCF_009761245.1 Sapajus apella
TATGTTTAGATTCAGCGAGTTAGAAACACGTTTCTCCAAAAAGCTGCGTTTGGATATTCCTGAGTGAATGGGAGTATAGGTTTTAAAATGAAAAATCTGGCTCTAAAACAAAAACGCAGCTATGTAGCAGAATGATTCTCAAGGTGTATACTAAACTTACACAGTTAAACAATTGTGTGAATGTAGCAGTTGACTAACCATTTATTTGGAGAATCTGGAAAGAGATATTTCCAGCCATATACAGACTGTTAAGAATTAGCTTTAAGATTGCATCTAAATCATACGAGAAACGTCTCTTTCAAACTGCTCCACTCTGTGTTCGTTCACTTTCAGAAGACGCATCTATGTTTAGATTCTGCGAGTTAGAAACACGTTTCTCCAAAAAGCTGCGTTTGGATATTCCTGAGTGAATGGGAGTATAGGGTTTAATGAGAAATATCTGGCTCTAAAACAAAAACGGTGCTATGTAGCAGAATGATTGTCAAGGTGTATATTAAACTTTCAGAGTTAAACAATTGTGTGAATGTAGCAGTTCACTAACCCTTTCTTTGGAGAATCTGGAAAGAGATATTTCCACCCATATTCAGACTCTTAAGAATTTGCTTTAAGATCGCATCTAAATCATACGACAAACGTCTCTTTCAAACTGCTCCACTGTGTGTTCTTTCACCTTCAGAAGTTGCATCTATGTTTAGATTCTGCCAGTTAGAAAAACGTTTCTCCAAAAAGCTGCGTTTGGATATTCCTGTGTGAATGGGAGTATAGAGTTTAATGAGAAATATCTGGCTCTAAAACAAAAACGGAGCTATGTAGCAGAATGATTGTCAAGGTGTATATTAAACGTACAGAGTTAAACAATTGTGTGACTGTTGCAGTTCACTAAGCCTTTCTTTGGAGAATGTGGAAAGAGATATTTCCACCCATATTTAGACTCTTAAGAATTCCTTTAAGATCACATCTAAATCATACGAGAAACGTCTCTTTCAAACTGCTCCACTGTGTGTTCGCTCACCTTCGGAAGTTGCATCTATGTTTAGATTCTACCAGTTAGAAACACGTTTCTCCAAAAAGCTGCGTTTGGATATTCCTGAGTGAAAGGGTGTTTAGGGTTTAATGGGAAATATCTGGCTCTAAAACAAAAACGGAACTATGTAGCAGAATGATTGTCAAGGTGTATACTAAACTTACAGAGTTAAACAATTGTGTGAATGTAGCAGTTGACTAACCATTTATTTGGAGAATCTGGAAAGAGATATTTCCCGCCATATACAGACTCTTAAGAATTAGCTTAAAGATCGCATCTAAATCATACGAGAAACGTCTCTTTCAAACTGCTCGACTCTGTGTTCGTTCACCTTCAGAAGACGCATCTATGTTTAGATTCTGCGAGTTGGAAACACGTTTCTCCAAAAAGCTGCGTTTGGATATTCCTGAGTGAATGGGAGTATAAGGTTTAATGAGAAATATCTGGCTCTAAAACAATAACGGAACTATGTAGCAAAATGATTGTCAAGGTGTATATTAAACTTACACAGTTAAACAATTGTGTGAATGTAGCAGTTCCCTAACCGTTTCTTTGGAGAATATGGAAAGAGATATTTCCAGCCATATACAGACTCTTAAGAATTCCTTTAAGATCGCATCTGAATCATACGAGAAACGTCTCTTTCACACTGCTCCACTGTTTGTTCGCTCACCTTCGGAAGTTGCATTTATGTTTAGATACTGCGAGTTAGAAACACGTTTCTCCAAAAAGCTGCGTTTGGATATTCCTGAGTGAATGGGAGTATAGGGTTTAATGAGAAATATCTGGCTCTAAAACAAAAAGGGAACTATGTAGCAGAATGATTGTCAAGGTGTACATTAACCTTACAGCGTTAAACAATTGTGTGAATGTAGCAGTTGAGTAACCATTGCTTTGGAGAATCTGGAAAGAGATATTTCCAGCCATATACAGACTCTTAAGAATTAGCTTTATGATCGCATCTGAATCATACGAGAAACGTCTCTTTCAAACTGCTCCACTCTGTGTTCGTTCACCTTCAGAAGACTCATCTATGTTTAGATTCTGCGAGTTAGAAGCACGTTTCTCCAAAAAGCTGCGTTTGGATATTCCTGAGTGAATGGGATTACAAGGTTTAATGAGAAATATCTGGCTCTAAAACAATAAGGGAACTATGTAGCAGAATGATTGTCAAGGTATATATTAAACTTACAGAGTTAAACAATAGCGTGAATGTTGCAGTTCACTAACCGTTCCTTTAGAGAATCTTGAAAGAGATATTTCCACCCATACTCAGACTCTTAAGAATTAGCTTTAAGATCGCATCTAAATCATACAAGAAACGTCTCTTTCAAACTGCTCCACTGTGTGTTCAATCACCTTCGGAAGTTTCATCTATGTTTAGATTCTGCCAGTTAGAAACACGTTTCTCCAAAAAGCTGCGTTTGGATATTGCTGAGTGAATGGGAGTATAGGGTTTAATGAGAAATATCTGGCTCTAAAACAAAAACAGAACTATGTAGCAGAATGATTGTCAAGGTATATATTAAACTTACAGAGTTAAACAATTGTGTGAATGTTGCAGTTCACTAACCCTTTCTTTGGAGAATCTGGAAAGAGATATTTCCAGCCATATACAGACTCTTAAGAATTCCTTTAAGATCGCATCTAAATCATACGAGAAACGTCTCTTTCAAACTGCTCCACTGTGTGTTCGCTCACCTTCGCAAGTTGCATTTATGTTTAGATTCTGCGAGTTAGAAACACTTTTCTCCAAAAAGCTGCGTTTGGATATTCCTGAGTGAATGGGAGGATAGGGTTAAATGTGAAATATCTGGCTCTAAAACAAAAACGGAACTATGTAGCAGAAGGATTGTCAAGGTTTATATTAAACTTACAGAGTTAAACAATTGTGTGA
>NW_022445182.1:0-2921 GCF_009761245.1 Sapajus apella
GAGAGGTGTCCACTGTGCGCTTTGCCCATCTCACCAATGCATAGGCTGCATCTAGTGGCCAGAAAGGAAATTCAGCCCATTCGATGACTGAATTAACAGTGCCCTGAGGAGGTAACAGTGCCTGGAGGAGGAAGATTGCGATCCCAACTCTGGCTTGGTTCCTAGGGACTGATTGCAAGAAAATGTGGATACTGCAGGCTCGTGTAGAAGGCACTGGGCTAGAGTTTTGGGTTAAGGTTACTCTACTGTGTCAGTGCAGGCTGTCCCGAGAGAATTAGGGTCTCCCTAAATGATGCAGACCAGTGTACTGCAACTCCATGGCAGAGCTGTTACACCTGGTGTGTCTTTTCCAGTTAGAGTTTTAAGATGATTGTACAGGACTTTCATAAATTAAAACCTCTAAAATATTTCTTTTGAGGTTGGAGATTAAAAAAAAAACCATGACTGATTCATTTGGAAAAATACAGCAAGACTTACCTTCCTTCACTCTGTTTAAATAGGTAGTAACACTTTAATTATCATGCGCATATCTGTCGCCTTGGGCTATTCTATGTGGTTAAGATGCTCACCAGCCAGAAATACTTACAGAGAGTAAAAATAAATAAATCCATGATTGGTGTTAGGTTCCACACTGTATTTTGTTAGATAATTTTATGTATTTCTTTTCATCTTTTGTTGATATTTTCAGAATCTTTCTTGCTGAGATTACACAAAATATATAGCTGGTTATTTCGTTTTACATGTCAGTTTCCCTATGATTGCTTTTTACTGTTTTTAATTTGGAAATCATTTGTTTGGCTGAGAGAACACTTCAGCCTCCCTTCCTCCCAGATGTTCTGAACAACTTTTCAGACTATACTCATTATTGTCCCATTGTCTTGGCAGGTGGAAGCCCCTCTGCATGGAATAGCAGACAATACTACCAGCTTGCCCTCTGGCAAGCTCCTTTAAGAGTTAGCTGCAATTTCACCCTCTCTCTGGCCTTGATTCTGCATGCAGGTTGGTTGTGCCGACTTGAGCGCCTGTGGTCTCTTGCTATACCTGTATATGGGTATCTCCCCCATATTGTTTTCCCCTGACGTTGGGGAGGGGAATGGTACCTTGGTCATCTTTGAATTCCCAGGATATGGTCCGGTGCCTGGCGCATAGGAGGAGCTGAAGAAATGGAAGACTTCTTAAAGGGATACCCTCCATTCACTTTGAAACACTTTTTTTGTACAACAAATTTATTTTCATCTAATCATTGCACCTCTGCCAGCCAAAACGTTTTACCACATCAATTACTGCTGCATGGAACTTGAAAACAATAAAATTATTTTTAAACTCATTGTTAAGACTTTTTGCACATTGAGGTAAATTAAAAAAATTTACCTCCTGGAAGGGTCATTTGTGAGTCTGGCCTTGTGTCAAGATCACCTCATCCCTGTGGGTGGAGACTTTGTTCCATAAGTTCCTTCTAGATATGACATAATGATTAATTCATTGGCACCGATTTGTGTCTGTAGTGTGCTTTTAAACCTTTGTGGAGCTGGGCACCTGAGGAGGAGGCATCTGTAGGCTGGACTCAGCTGCTTGGTGGTCTTGGGAGTGGCCTGATGCAGAGGGCCAGGGTGGCACCTCAGAAAGCTGGGTGGGTGCTTGCACAGGTGCTGTGAGTGACAGGGTGGTCCTAGGTTATTTCACAGGCCCTTCCAGCCTTCAGATCTCAAGACACTAGACAGATGGAGTTTTTAGGGAGCTGTGGTTGGAACCAGCAGAATCACCACATATGGAAGTTGGCTTCTATTTCTTGCATTGTTTTCTTGGTGAGAGCTGTAAACTTTTGCCTTACATCTTGTCAGGGACAGTAGCAAGGTCTTAAAGGTCTCATCACTTAAGTACCCTTCCCAACCCTGCTGGCTTTGGTTGCTGGTGAAGGCCTTTGACAGTCTCCTGGTGGGGCCCTTGGAGACAGTGAGGCCAGCTCCCTACCTCTGGACAGAAGACAGTTTACTTGTCTAAGTTGGTGTAAAGAGGACTCCTGAACTTAATGTAACACCTTAGAAATTATTGTTAAAGTCTCCTCTCCTGAGGGGTGGGGTGGGATATTTCTTGAAGAAAATGTAAACATCATCATTTGAAGCTGGAATGTTAATTTCAAGAGCAGCTTGTAAAAAAGCATCTTGTGAAATTCCCATGTGAATGCTGAGCCAGGTGGATGTGAACTTACCTGGACAGCCTGCCTGCCTTTGTTCTGCTTTTTCCGTGGGGTTTGCACATGTGCAGGGCATCCTTTGAAGCCTCATCCCCTCAAACAGTTCACCGTGTCCCTCTCTCCCATGCATAGAGGCATGTTGGAAAGGGAGCTCCAGGCCTTGGTGTGTCTGCCTGTGATTGGAATAAACCTGCTTTAGCAGGGATGCTGTGATAATTAGCAATAGATAATGCATCCAAGCTGCCCAGCAGAACTGGCAAATAGAAAGCACCCAATAAATGGATGCTTTTCTCATTTTTCCTCCTCCCCATGGTGGGTGGCCCTAGTGGGCACTCTTTGGGGCCTTCAGTCCTCCCTCCCCACAACACCGGCATTGCTGCCAGTTGACGAGGGTCTTTTCTTTCTTTTTTTTCTTTTTTTTGAGGCAGAGTCTCACTCTGTTGCCAGGCCGGAGTGCAGTGGCACGATCTTGGCTCATTGCAACCTCTGCCTCCCGGGTTCAAGCTATTCTGCCTCAGCCTCCTGAGTACCTGGGACTACAGGCGTGCATCACCACACCCGGGTAATTTTTGTAATTTTAGTAGTGACGGGGTTTCACTATGTTGGCCAGGATGATCTCAATCTCTTGACCTCATGATCCACTCACCTCAGCCTCCCAAAGTGGTGGGATTACAGGCATAAGCCACTGTGCCCGGCCTTTGTCTTTATTTTTTTGAGACAGAGTCTT
>NW_022445183.1:0-434 GCF_009761245.1 Sapajus apella
CATCATCAACAAACAGAACGTCAATCTGAAAGATTTGAGACCCAATCTGAAAGCCAGCAACTACAAAGTCGACAGGTGGATAAATCCTTAAGGATGGGAAGAAACCGGCGCAAAATGGATGAAAACACCCGAAACCAGAGCACCTCTCTCCTCCTAAAAGGCATCACAACTCCTCACCAGCAAGGGAACAAGGTTGGATGGAGAACGAGTGTGATGAAATGACAGAATCAGAATTCAGAAGGTGGGTAGTAAGAAACTTCTGTGAACTTAAAGAACATGTTCTAACCAAATGCAAAGAAACTAAGAACCTCGAAAAAATATTTGACGAAATGCTAACAAGAATGGACAAAATAGAAAGGAATATAAGTGAATTGATGGAGATGAAAACTGCAACACGAGAACTTCGTGAAGCATGCACAAGTATCAACAGCCGA
>NW_022445183.1:534-2920 GCF_009761245.1 Sapajus apella
ATGGATGAAAACACCCGAAACCAGAGCACCTCTCTCCTCCTAAAAGGGATCACAACTCCTCACCAGCAAGGGAACAAGGTTGGATGGAGAACGAGTGTGGTGAAATGACAGAATCAGAATTCAGAAGGTGGGTAGTAAGAAACTTCTGTGAACTTAAAGAACATGTTCTAACCAAATGCAAAGAAACTAAGAACCTTGAAAAAAGATTTGACGAAATGCTAACAAGAATGGACAAAATAGAAAGGAATATAAGTGAATTGATGGAGCTGAAAACTGCAACACGAGAACTTCGTGAAGCATGCACAAGTATCAACAGCCGACTTGACCAAGCAGAAGAAAGGATATCAGAGGTCGAAGATCAACTCAATGAAAAAAAACGGGAAGGCAAGACTGGAGAAAAAAGGGTAAAAAGGAACGAACAAAGTCTCCAAGAAATGTGGAACTATGTGAAAAGACCTAATCTACGTTTCATAGGTGTACCCGAATGCGACGAAGAGAATGAATCCAAGCTGGAAAATACTCTTCAGGATATTATCCAGGAAAACTTCCCCAACCTAGCAAGGCAGGCAAACATTCAAGTCCAGGAAATACAGAGAACACCACAAAGATATTCGTCAAGAAGAGCAACCCCAAGGCACATAATCGTCAGATTCACCAGGATCGAAATGAAGGAGAAAATACTGAGGGCAGCCAGAGAGAAAGGTCGGGTTACCCAGAAAGGGAAGCCCATCAGACTCACAGCAGATCTCTCAGCAGAAACTCTACAAGCCAGAAGAGAATGGGGGCCAATATTCAACATCCTTAAAGAAAAGAACTTTCAACCCAGAATCTCCTATCCAGCCAAACTAAGCTTCATAAGTGAAGGAAAAATAAAATCCTTTGGGAACATGCAAGTACTCAGAGATTTCGTCACCACCAGGCCAGCTCTACAAGAGCTCCTGAAAGAGGCTCTACACATATAAAGGAACAACAAGTACCAGCTCAACTAAAGGGCAAAACAGCCAGCTAGCACCAAAATGGCAGTATCAAATTCACACATAACAATATTAACCTTAAATGTAAATGGACGAAATGCCCCAATCAAAAGACACAGACTGACAAATTGGATAAAAAGACAAAACCCATCGGTGTGCTGTATCCAGGAAACCCATCTCACATGCAAGGATACACAAAGGCTCAAAATAAAGGGATGGAGGAAGATTTACCAAGCAAATGGAGAGCAAAAAAAAGCAGGAGTTGCAATTCTCATCTCTGATAAATTAGACTTTAAAGCAACAAAGGTCATAAGAGACAAAGAGGGACATTCATAATGGTAAAAGGATTAATGCAACAAGAAGAGCTAACGATCCTAAATATATACGCACCCAATACAGGAGCACCCAGATACATAAGGCAAGTTCTTAATGACTTACAAAGGGACTTAGACTCCCACACAATAATAGTGGGAGACTTTAACACCCCATTGTCAACATTACACAGATCAACCAGACAGAAAATTAACAAGGATATCCAGGACTTGAACTCAGACCTGGACCAAGAAAACCTAATAGACATTTACAGAACTCTCCACCCCAAATCCACAGAATATACATTCTTCTCAGCACCACATCACACCTACTCTAAAATTGACCACATAATTGGGAGTAAATCACTCCTCAGCAAATGCAAAAGAACGGAAATCGTAACAAACAGTCTCTCAGACCACAGTGCAATCAAGTTAGAACTCAGAATTCAAAAACTAACTCAGAACCGCACAGCTTCATGGAAACTGAACAACTTGCTCTTGAATGTTGACTGGATAAACAATGAAATGAAGGCAGAAATAAAGATGTTCTTCGAAACCAACGAGAATGAAGACACAACATACCAAAATCTCTGGGACACATTTAAAGCAGTGTCTAGAGGAAAATATATAGCAATAAGTGCCCACATGAGAAGCAAGGAGAGATCAAAAATTGACACCCTATCGTCAAAACTGAAAGAGCTAGAGGAGCAAGATCAAAAAAACTCAAAGTCTAGCAGAAGACAAGAAATAGCTAAGATCAGAGCAGAACTGAAGGAGATAGAGACACAAAAAACCCTTCAAAAAATCAATAAATCCAGGAGCTGGTTTTTTGAAAAGATCAACAAAATAGACAGACCACTAGCCAGATTAATAAAAAAGAAGAGAGAATAACCAAATTGATGCAATAAAAAACGATAAAGGGGATATCACCACAGATTCCACAGAAATTCAAACCATCATCAGAGATTATTACAAACAACTCTATGCACACAAACTAATAAACCTGGAAGAAATGGATAAATTCCTGGACACTTGCCTCCTGCCAAGCCTAAACCAGGAAGAAGCCGAAACCCTGAACAGACCCATAACAAGGTCTGAAGT
>NW_022445184.1:0-1014 GCF_009761245.1 Sapajus apella
TTCTTCTCAAAATGTTACTTTATATTGTTGCAGAAATTTTTGTTAGGCAATGCGAATAATTCAGTGAAGATGCATGAAATTATTTAAATAGCTTAAGCATATAAACTACCAGCAATTGAAATATATACCAGGAATGATTTCTGGCAATTTTTAAATTACTGTTATTGTACATACACTTAAAATCTTTTTAGTGGCTGTGAACTTATCATTTTACCTTCTCTTGTTTTACCTGATTGAACATGAAATTGTATGCCTCCATTTAAAAAATAATAGAGGTTTGTGGCATTTGGCTTGAACTAATTCCCCCCACTTCTTTATCTTAATTAATTAAGACCAAGGAAAAACTCTAATACTAGGGTGTAATGTATATAAGAAAACCTTCTAAAGAACAAGCCAGTCATATTATAACTAGATGCTTCTTAGAGTACCTCAATCTTCAACTAAATTTAAATGTTTTTCACAACAAGTGGACTATAAAATGCTCACTATCAGTATTACAGTTATAAGAAAGAAATAAATGAAAAATGGCTTATTCCCCCAAGAGTTACTTAGTATATCATATTATTGGTGTAGACATAAAACTTTGGGTACCATACTTGAAGCCTTTAATGGGATATTTTGTGACAGATAAAGCCAGTGATTGAATTATCTTTTTCTCTATACAGGAAAATAAATTATAAAAAAAGATCTTCTTCAGTATATATCATTTTCCCCAATTATTTCACTTTATAGTTACCAAACTGTTTATCACATAGTAATTCAGCTTGCTTCTATTTTGGATAATGATATCTAAACCTAATCACTGTTTGAGTAACTAAAATAAACTACCCAATTTAAATAATCCATCTTGAAAGTGATTGCACTTCTGAGATATATTGATTTCTAGCTATAGAATATTTTAATGGCTGTTTTTATGATATATTTTATTATAATTTAATATATGACAAATACTAAAATAAGTGTATCTGTGTACTAAATATAAAATACAAAATATGAATGAATATGACAAAAAAA
>NW_022445184.1:1114-1504 GCF_009761245.1 Sapajus apella
TCCACTAGCACTCTTGCCTCTCTCAACTCTAAGGCAGTGAAGAGCAGGACAATCTCCTGACAAGCACATCCACAGGAGGAAGAAGAGTGGGGTGGAGTTTCTCATGGGCAGCCTCTTTCCTACACTAAGCCTTTCTGTTAACTCACTGCAGCTCTGTGGGCTATCAAACACATGGTAACAGTGAGAACTGTTTACAGGAAATACTTTCTCATGTACAGGAATACAGGAAAAATGTTCTCTTTTCTGAATATTTACATATATATTGTCTATTTGATCCTGAAATAAGTTTTGGATATATATATGTGATATATATCACATATCATATATATCACATATATCATACCATATATATGTGACGTATATGATATGTATGAAACATTTTCATACAGA
>NW_022445184.1:1604-2920 GCF_009761245.1 Sapajus apella
ATATGTGTATCACAGATATATGATATCACATATATCTAATATAGATCACATATATGTGATATATATATTTCATCATATATATGTAACAAAACTTATTTCAGGATCAATTAGATAATATAATAAGATTTGTTAATTTAGAAGAACTTTGAAGAGTAGTTTTGATTCTAGGCAACATAAAAGCAAGTTCAGTTTGACCACTGTTATTGAATGTACAATTTAAAAAGCTATAATTAAATTTTTAGCAGGAATTGCTACAGCATACTTTGTTTAGTTGCACATCCTTTAAACTTTTTCCTGAAAGTGTTTCTTAAGATAATGTATCTTTTGATTACTATATGGCTAAACTTAAGAAATTTTTAGATATTTAATTTTGTTTCAATACAAAAATATTTTCTCCATTGCTGGAATAAAAAAATACATTATCAATGTGCAAAAATATTATTAACTTCAATAGTGATTTAAAATTGTCTACAATGTAGTTTGTTTATCTCAAAAGTTTTATAAAATATTGTGTGTGTGTGTGTGTGTGTGTGTGTGTGTGTGTGTGTCTTTTTAAAAAGTGTAAGTCAGAAGTTAGTAAGATACAATATGGATAAAATATCAATTAGATTTTTTTCTGGTTACTTGCATAAGAACTCTGAATATGCTCATTTAATTTCAGAAATAGTCAATTCTTACTTTTCAGTATGTGAATTATGTTCTGTATAAAGTATTCACAGACAATTTTTAATTTTTTGTGATATGACACCCTTCAAAATTGATTAACTGCTGTTGTTCTCACTTTCACTTTGTCTCTTAGGTTGTACAAATTTCTTTCGCTTCAGTTTATAACATAATAAAGTGAATCCACCAAATACACACACACATAAATAACTTATTTCTTAAAGAGATACAAACCATCACTTAAAATGCATGGGATTACTTTCCCCCTTAGAATATGTATTCTGTTTTAAAGGAAAGAAAAATAAATATTTTTGAAGATTCCTATCCCAGGAAATAATCAAAATAAATGTGATTGAAGGGGAAAAAGGACTGCTATACTGATATTTATTAAAATAAATCTTAAGATTACTGATATTTCTTAAGATTATGTCAGTTTCTCAGCCAGGCGTGGTGGCTCACGCTTGTAATCCTAGCACTTTGGGAGGCTGAGGCGGGTGGATCACGAGGTCAAGAGATCGAGACCATCCTGGTCAACATGGTGAAACCCGGTCTCTACTAAAAATACAAAAATTAGCTGGGCATGGTGGCGCGTGCCTGTAATCCCAGCTACTGAGGAGGCTGAGGCAGGAGAATTGCCTGAACCCAGGAGGCGG
>NW_022445185.1:0-2920 GCF_009761245.1 Sapajus apella
GTTTGAAGCCACTAAATTTGTCACAATTTTTTACGGCAGCAGTAGGAGTGGGATACAAGCTACAAAAGGAAGTCGTGGTTTTTAACTTCTTCTTATGCTTTTCAGTGTAACTGTTTCCATTCTGGGGCTTGCAGGTAGCCCGGAGCATGACTGGTATCCTGTTTGCTCCCACACGGTAGGGTGGTGGAGGATGGGGCTAGGACACGCGGTCTGCCTCTGGCCCTGGCCTCGTGGGCTTGTAGAAATCCATGTCTTCCCTTTCCCTCTAAGCCACATTCAGCTAATTTGTGTGCTTTAGTAGAGACGGTGTTTCGCCATGTTGGCCAGGATGGTCTCAATGTCCTGACCTCGTGATCCACCCGCCTCGGCCTCCCAAAGTGCTGGGGTAACAGGCGTGAGCCACCGCGCCTGCCCACTGTCTTCTTTATCTAGTTCCTCGAGGTGTAACATTCGGTTGTTATTTGAAATCTTTCTTGTTTTTTGGCGTAAGCAATCGTTGCTGTAAACTTCCCCTTAGAAGTGTGCTTTTTCTGCGTTTCACATGTCTTGGTATGCTGTGAGTCCATTTTCCTTTTTGTCAAGACAGTTTTTAATTTCCCTTTTTAGTTGTTCTTTGATCAACTAGTTGTTCGAGAACGTGTTGTTTCATTTGTTTGTATTTGTGAATTTTCTGAAATTCCTCCTCTTGTTGATTCCTAAGTTCCTACCATAGCGGTCAGAAAAGATATTCGATATGATTTCAATCGTCTTAAACGTGCTGGCTTGTTTTGTGGCGTAACATATAATCTATCCTGGAGCATGTTCAGTGTGCACTTGAGAAGAATGTGTCTTCTGCTGCTGTTAGGTGGAACATTCTGTATGTGTCTGTCAGGTCCGTTTGCTTTATACCGTTCAAACCCACATTGTCCTCATCGATTTTCCCTCTGAATTTCCATTGCTGACAACGGAGTGGTGAAGGCTCCTACTACTGTTGTATTGCAGTCTATTTCTCCCTTCAGATCTACGATTATTTGCTTAACATATTTAGGTGCTCTAACGTTGGGTGTATGTGTGTTTATAATTATTATAGCATCTGGATGCATTGACGTCTTTGTCATCATGTAGTGGCCTTCTTTGACTCATTTTGTAGTTTTTGGCTTAAAGTCTACTTTGTCTCGTACCACTATGGCCACCCCTGCTCTCCTCTGCTTTCTATTTGCGTGAAATGTGTTTCTCCATCCCTTCGCTTTTAGTCTGTGTGTTGTAAAGGTGCAGTGGGTCTCTCACAGGCATCATAGAGTTGGCTCTTGGTTTTTTAGTTTTTTAAATTTGTATTTAATTTTCCATTCAGCTTTGCTATGTCTTTGACTGGAGAATTTAATTAATTTACATTCAAGGTAATACGCAAGGACTTACCACCGTTGCCACTTTGCTCATTGTTTTGGTTGTTTTGTGTATTCCCTGTTCCCTCCTTTTGCTGTCTGCCTTCATGATCAAGTGGTTTTCCATAGTGATCTGCCTGGATTCTTCACTTTATATCTGTTGTGTATCTGCTACAGATTTCTGTTTTATGATTATCATGAGGCTTACATGAAATGTCTTATGGTTATAGCAGGCTATTCTGAGCTGATGATATGTTAACTTTGATTACACACAAGAGCTACAATTATGCTCCCTACCTCCCCTTCAATTTTATGTTTTTGATGTCACTACTTACATCTTTCTTATATTCCATATCCCTTAACACATATTGTAGCTATACTTTTACAAATAGTTTTGTCTTTCAGCCTTCATACTAAAGAGAAAAGTGATTTACACACCACCATTACAATAAGAGTATTTTGGTTTTCACCGTGTTCTTATTTTACCCACGAGTGTTCTACTTTTTTTTTTTTCTTATTGCTAATTGACATCCTTTTTCTTGGCTGAACGCGATGGCTCAAGCCTGTAGTTCTAGCACTTGGGAGGCCGAGGCAGGCTGCTCACTTGAGCTCAGGAATTCCAGACCAGCCTGGGCAACATGGTGAAACTCTGTCTCTACGCAAAATTCAAGCAAACAACAACAACAACAAAATTAGCTGGGCATGGCGGTGTGTGCCTGCAGTCCCAGCTTCTTGGGAGGCTGATGTAGGAGGTTTCCTCGAGCCTGGGAAGTCGAGGTTGCAATGTGCCACGATCACACCACTGCACTCCAGCCCAGGTGACAGAGTGCGACCCTGCCTCAAAACAAAGAAACAAACAAAAAACAAAACCCAAAAAACACACGAACTCAAAAACCAGATCCTTTTCTCTCAGCTCGAAGAATTCCCTCTGGCGCTTCTTGTAATGCGGTGAGCTACTTTAGGAAGACTATTTTTAATTCCTTCTTACAAAGTTTCTAAATCTCTGCTTCTTTAGCGTCGATCAGTGGAGCTTTACTTCGTCCTATGGTAGCGTCATGATTCCCTGATTGAGTGTGAGCTTTGTGGGTGCGCATTGGTGTCTGTGCATTTACGGAAGTAGGGACCTATTCCGGTGTTTGATGAGTGGCTCTGGCTGGGAAAGCCCTTCACCGGTCAGTCCATCCAGAGATTCTGGGAAGACCATCTGGCGTGGTCCATGGGTGGGTTGCTGCTGGAATTCTCAGGAAAGCTGGCTTGGTGAGCAGGTAGGGTGAACCTGGCACCTGGGTTCATGGATTTGGGCCTGAGTCCTGGGGCCAGGCAGACCAACCTGAAACCTGGGTGCACAGACCAGAAACCGAGGTCTCTAGGCCAGGCCAGAGCTGAGGTCTGCTGGGATAGGCCTAGACCCTGGGTCTACTCTGGCAGGCTTGGACCCTGGGTCTGCAGTGCATGGGGACACAGGGGTCAGCCGGGAGTCTGGGGCCACAAGGGCTGGCGTAGCCCTGGGTAGTCCTGGAGCATGCATCTGCGGGGCCAGCCTGGAGGCTGGGCCTGCC
>NW_022445186.1:0-2919 GCF_009761245.1 Sapajus apella
ATGGTAATTTCATATTATTCTGGTCAGGGATCCCTGGAATATCAGAATTGTCTCCAATCTATAGCCACTGTTTTCAAGTCTATAGGGTCCATGGGAGAAAGATTTGGATTAAATATTTGCACTGACCAATGGCAAACAAAAGGACTGTTCCTTGGGCTCTTTCATTTCCCCTAAAATTCACTTACTCCCCCGCTACATTGCCTCCATCTCCATCTGTCTCCCTGGCTCCTGAAAAGACAGCACTGTTTAAGCATCAACCATCTGACCCTTCTTGCAGTCTCATTTTTTTGGTGGCTCCCATGTTTATGCCTGTTCTGTGTTTTTCTTCACTGTTAAGCTGTCTGTTGTTGGTTCATTTCTGCAGTGAATCTTTAGAGAGGAAAGTGAAAACTTTCCTTCCAGCCATACAATAGCATTGCAAAGCAGAAAAGTTTAGACAGAATTTCCGGTTTAAGTGCCAAAACTTCATACTCCATTTCTGATAAAAAGCACAAAGGCTAAAAAAACAAACAAACTTATCTTTTGACCCAAAGCTCTGTTGACATTCTATTAAACAAACACCAACCTATTTAATTTTTATAATGTAAATGGCAGATATTTTTATAATTCTTACACTAATAAATCATTTCTCTGATTTTTTGGTAAAACCCAATATTCATAATAAAGTCCAGAACCATGAATTGTTTTAAATAATTTTTCCTTATGTGTGATTACAAGTATACCTCTACAGGAAGTTCGTATACTCTCACACAAGCTAATTTTTTGGAGGAAAATGCCTACTGTAGAAACTCCCAGAAACACAATAGTGATAAGCATCCACAGAACGCCAAGAAAGTCATGCCCAGGATACCAATAATCAGGTGGAAAAATGATCACCTGGAATAATAACAGTTGAAATAAAGGTCAGTGACATTTATAATATTTCAGTAAAAAATGATAATCTTTAGAAACCATCAACCTTCTCCAAGAGGTAACCACACCCCTCAGATATCACCAGGGGATTCCACTGCTTCAAGAAAGATTGGAAGTCACCAGTCTCATGTTTTTTGCATGGCTGGCAGTGTTTTCAGGCATTCTAAATGTAGAGTGTCTTTTTTTTTTGTTTTTATTGATGTAAAGCAGGCATATCCACTTTTTGGCTTCCCTGGGCAATATTAAAAGAAGGAAACTTGCCTTAGGCCACACATAAAATACATTAACACTAACAATAGCTGTCGATCTAAAAGAATCACAAAAAGCCCAGGCGCAGTGGCTCATGCCTGTAATCCCAGCACTTTGGGAGGCTGAGGCTAGCAGATCACCTGAGGTCAGCTTGGCCAACATGGTGAAACCTCATCTCTACCAAAAATACAAAAATTAGCCAGGTGTGGTGGCAGGCACCTGGAATCCCAGCTACTCAGGAGGCTGAGGCAGAAGAATGGCTTGAAAGAGGGAGGCAGAGGTTGCAGTGAGCCGAGATGGTGTCATTGCCCCCCGTGCCCTCCAGCCTGGGAGACAAGAAGACTTTGTCTCAAAAAAAAAAATCACAAAATTATTATTATTTTGTTTTAATTGCATTTTAGGTTTTGGCGTACATGTGAAGAACATGCAAGATTGTTGCATAGGTACACATGCCACATTGCGATTTGCTGCCTTCCTCCCCTTCACCTATATCTGGCATTTCTTCCCATGCTGTCTCTCCCCAACTCCTCACCCCCGCTGTCCCTCCCCTGTTTCCCCCTGACGGACCCCAGTATGTTGTGCTCCCATCCCTGTGTCCATGTGTTCTCATTACTCAACACCCGCCTATGAGTGAAAACATGCGGTGTTTGATTTTCTGCTAATTTTTTATTTTATTATTTTTGAGAGTTTCCTGCTCAGTCGCCCAGGCCAGAATGCAGTGGTGTAATCTTGGCTCACTGTAACCTCTGCCACCTGGGTTCAAGCCATCCTCTTGCCTCAGCCTCCTGAGTAGCTGGTATTACAGGCGCCTGCCACCATGCCTGGCTATTTTGTGTACTTTTAGTAGAGACAGGGTTTCACCATATTGGTCAGGCTGGTCTGGAACTTCTGACCTCAACTGATCTGCTGGCCTCAGCCTCCCAATTACAGGTGTGAGTCACCACACCTGGCCTGTCATTTCTTTATATTTGAATAACATAAGGCCTTTAAGACCCTTTCTCCTTTGGGTCAATCAATGATCTGCACCATACACATTTTACAAAACAAAGGACGGTACAGTCCTCATTCCCATCCTGGTCATGTCACTACTGGTGACTCTCATACTGCAAACCTCCCAGCAGGCACACCCCTTTCCTCTCCATCTGATGGGCTTCTCAGCTCTGATCACACTGACTGGACACAGACTCCCTAGAGGCAGCCCCCAAGAGCAGAAGACATGGATGACTCAGAAGTTCCTAAAAAGTCATCAAACCAGATGACGCAAAACTCAAATGACATTTCACTTTGTTTTGGTTTATTCTGTTTGAGACAAGAGTGCAGTGGGTGTCCAACTAATCTTTTTTGGAATCTTTTGTAGAGATGGGGTTTCTCTCTGATGTTCAAGTTAGTCTTAAACTCCTGGTCTCAGGTGATCTGCCCGCCTTAACCCCCCAAAGCACTGAAGTTACAGGCCTGCACTGTGTAATTTGCTGTGTGACACAGCCCAATAGCAAAGAAGAAACACCACGGGTCCAGTGTCTACTCACATGGGTGGATTGATGGCTGGGAAACCCCAGGAGGAGCCAAAAAAGCAGCCATAGCACCGAATTTCCTGGCCCTTTCAGGGCACCCTGAGGTGGCCAGGACAGAGGTGGGGGTGGCTTAGGGTTGGGGGAGGGACTGGGGTGGGATCTGAGTTGAGGAGGGGGACGGGAGGGTAGTGAGGAAGGGAAAAATGGGATGTTGGGCACCTGGAGGAGGGGGTCTGGGAAAGAATCT
>NW_022445187.1:0-77 GCF_009761245.1 Sapajus apella
TTGTCGGCACCCTGGAGCAGCAGTTCTCTGTACAAAATACACCGGTCCGGGGGCCCTTTTGGCTGGCGATTGGAGCC
>NW_022445187.1:177-916 GCF_009761245.1 Sapajus apella
GGTCTGGGTGCCCTTTTGGCTGGCGATTGGAGCCACGGGAAGTTGCCTATTCGTCTGTTTAAAAAGGGGACTGAGCAGGGAACCAGGACAGTAGATTCCAGGGCAAAAAAAAAAAACAAAAACCGCCACAAACCTCAGTGTCGCTGTTTAAGCCAGAGCAGTGAGTGGCCTCAGGGGAAAACAAACAGACCCCGGCGCCTCTTCAACAGGCGACTGGAACACAAACTGAAAAAATGCTCTGAGGCAGGGAGCCAGGCGATCAGGCTCGGCTTGTCCCACCCCCACAAAAGAACAGCAATCAGAAGCTCTGGATTGAGAGTTTCACAGCAAGCACAGCTGAACCCGGGACTGTCCAGCTCTGTGGGGGAGGGGCGTCCGCCATTACCGAGGCAGCCCACCACGACGGAGGTAGTCGGCCAATGCTGAGGCAACCCGCCATTGCCGAGGCAACCCGCCGTTGCCGAGGCAGCCCGCCGTTGCCAAGGCAACCCGCCACAGCAGAGAGACTCTGCCTTAACAGAGGTGGGCCACCATCACCAAAGCAGTTCTAACTACACCCATATAAACAGGACTGCAAGGAAGTTCACTCGGCAGCTGGGCGGAGCCCACAGCAGCTCAGCAAAGCCTCTACAGGCCGACAGTGACTAGGCTGCCTACTTGCTGGGCAGGGCAAGTCTGAAGGAAAAAAAAAGGAAGACAGCAGCATAACGGAAACTCATAAATAAAGCCCTAAATCCCT
>NW_022445187.1:1016-2170 GCF_009761245.1 Sapajus apella
TAACAACCCTTACTGTTCAGCAGCTGCTGCAGGTAAACCCCAGGCAAGCAGGGCCTGGAGTTAACCTCAGCAGACCTACAGCAGAGGGGCCAGACTGTCAGAAGGAAAACCAAGAAACAGAAATAACCTCAACATCAACAAACAGAATGTCAATCTGAAAGATTTGAGACCCAATCTGAAAGCCAGCAACTACAAAGTCAACAGGTGGATAAATCCTTAAAGATCGGAAGAAACCAGCACAAAAAGGATGAAAACACCCGAAACCAGAACACCTCTCCTCCTAAAAGGGATCACAACTCCTCACCAGCAAGGGAACAAGGTTGGAGGGAGAACGAGTGTGATGAAATGACAGAATCAGATTTCAGAAGGTGGGTAGTAAGAAACTTCTGTGAACTTAAAGAACATGTTCTAACCAAATGCAAAGAAGCTAAGAACCTTGAAAAAAGATTTGATGAAATGCTAATGAGAATGGACAAAATAGAAAGGAATATAAGTGAATTGATGGAGCTGAAAAACACAACACGAGAACTTCGTGAAGCATGCACAAGTATCAACAGCCGAATTGACCAAGCAGAAGAAAGGATATCAGAAGTCGAAGATCAACTCAATGAAATAAAATGGGAAGGCAAGACTGGAGAAAAAAGGGTAAAAAGGAATGAACAAAATCTCCAAGAAATGTGGGACTATGTGAAAAGACCTAATCTATGTTTGATTGGCGTACTTGAATGCGACGAAGAGAATGAATTCAAGCAGGAAAATACTCTTCAGGATATTATCCAGGAAAAATTCCCCAACCTAGCAAGGCAGGCAAACATTCAAGTCCAGGAAATATAGAGAACACCACAAAGATATTCGTCAAGAAGAGCAACCCCGAGGCACATAATCGTCAGGTTCACCAGGGTTGAAATGAAGGAGAAAATACTAAGGGCAGCCAGAGAGAAAGGTCGGGTTACCCACAAAGGGAAGCCCATCAGACTCACAGCAGATCTCTCAGCAGAAACCCTACAAGCCAGAAGAGAGTGGGGGCCAATAATCAACATCCTTAAAGAAAAGAACTTTCAACCCAGAATCTCCTATCCAGCCAAACTAAGCTTCATAAGTGAAGGAAAAATAAAATCTTTTGGGAACATGCAAGTACTCAGAGATTTCGTCAC
>NW_022445187.1:2270-2919 GCF_009761245.1 Sapajus apella
CAATGGTAAAAGGATCAATGCAACAAGAAGAGCTAACGATCCTAAATATATACGCACCCAATACAGGAGCACCCAGATACATAAGGTAAGTTCTTAATGACTTACAAAGAGACTTAGGCTCCCACACAATAATAGTGGGAGACTTTAACACCCCATTGTCAATATTAGACAGATCAACCAGACAGAAAATTAACAAGGATATCCAGGACTTGAACTCAGACCTGGACCAAGCAAACCTCATAGACATTTACAGAACTCTCCACCCCAAATCCACAGAATATACATTCTTCTCAGCACCACATCACACCTACTCTAAGACTGACCACATAATTGGGAGTAAATCACTCCTCAGCAAATGCAAAAGAACGGAAATCGTAACAGTCTCTCAGACCACAGTGCAATCAAGTTAGAACTCAGAATTCAAAAACTAACCCAGAACTGCACAGCTTCATGGAAACTGAACAACTTGCTCTTGAATGTTGACTGGATAAACAATGAAATGAAGACAGAAATAAAGATGTTCTTCAAAACCAACGAGAATGAAGACACAACATACCAGAATCTCTGGGACACATTTAAAGCAGTCTCTAGAGGAAAATATATAGCAATAAGTGCCCACATGAGAAGCAAGGAGAGATTAAAAATTGAC
>NW_022445188.1:0-2919 GCF_009761245.1 Sapajus apella
TTTGGGAGTGGGGCAGATCACTTGAGGTCAGGAGTTCAAGACCAGCCTGGCCGACATGGTGAAACCACACCCCTACTAAAAAAAAAAGTTAGCTGGGCATGGTTGCGGGCACCTGTAGTTGCAGCTACTCAGGAGGCTGAGGCAGGAGAATCACTTGAATCCTCAAGACAGAGGTTGCAGTGAGCCGAGATCATGCCATTGCACTCTAACCTGGGTGACAGCACAAGACTCCATCTTAAAAAAAAAAGGCCAGACACTGTGGCTCATGCTTATAATTCACCTCAGGTCAGGAGTTCGAGACCAGCCTGAAAAACATGGTGAAACCACGTTTCTATTGAAAAAAAAAATACAAAAAATTAGCCGGGGTGGTGGCAGGTGCCTATAATCCCAGCTACTTGGGAGACTGAGGCAGGAGATTGACTTGAACCTGAGCGGCAGAGGTTTCAGTGAATCAAGATCATGCCACTGCACTCCACCCTGGGCAATAAGAGAGAAACACCATCTCTGGGGCGGCGTGGTGGTGGGGGTGGGGGAGGCTCCAAATGGGTAACTGGAATCTGGAATGGAATTGGTGCCAGTCAGCTCCTTAGGGGTTAACATGCACTGTCAAAAGTCAGGGAGGTGGAGGGGCTCAGCTGGCGAGACTGGTCTGATCTGAAAGGTAGCCCGCAGGTCTCTGCATGCAGAGATGTGGCGATCGGGTCAATAGGAGGCCCTTCTTCAAGTTGTCCGTGAACAGCGGTTCTCTATAAACAGAGAACTACATTTTGACAGTGCAAGTTAACCCCTAAAGGAGCCGAAAGAGAAGAAATTCCAGGAGCTGGCGGTGCTGTTGCACAAGCTCAGCAGGACGCACGCAGCTGAGTGGAGGTGGTGGGCGGAGACTTCAAGACCACAGAGGGAGATCTGGGGTGGCCTGGGGCCAGGCCCCTCACTTACCAGAATGCAGGCACAGCCCGGGGACAAGCTGCTTCCAGAGCCAGGCACGGTCCACACGCAGCCACTGCTCCGCGATCATCTCCATGTGTGAGAGCGGGATCCTGAGTAAGAAGAGCATGAAGTACCTCAGGATGAGGCTGCCTGGAAAGACGGGCAGGGGCGCTGTGCTCAGGCAGTCAGGACTGCAGGCCTTGCCCCCGTGTGCCCAACCCCAGTGTTCTCCTTCTGGGCCCAGGACTCCTTCCTTAAGCTCAGGACCCAGGCGCCTGGCCTTAGCTCCCCCGTTCTGGTGACACAGGTAGAAAAGCACCCCCCGCTGCCCAGCCCAACAGAGAAGCCATCTGGAGCAGGAAGCTGTCGCTGTTTTTAGACTGACGTGGTTTGGGGGCTTGGTGGCCTGGATCTCCTTGGCCTTGAGCCTCCAGGACAGGGAACGGGGGGTCTGGAATGTCTTGGAAGACTTCCTCTGTCAGACCAGGTAATTCCTCAAGGGACTCCCTGGCTTCTTTTCAAGCCCGCTACATCCTGAGGAAAGCTTGAGCTTAGGGTCACCAAGAGCTGCAGACTTTACAGGACACGTCTCGCATGCCAGGCTGTAAAACGTCCTCACGAGGATTTTTGAGAAATGAGGGCCAGAGGGGAAATCTTGGCGCTCCTGCTCATGAGTTAGTTACTTAGGGGCAATATATGTATTACTTTTTCAGACAGGGTCTTGCTCTATCGCCCAGGCTGGAGTACAGCGGCGCCATCTCAGCTCACTGCAGCCTCCGCCTCCCAGGTTCAAGGGATTCTCCTGTCTCAGCCTCCAGAGTAGCTGGGACTACAGGCACCTTCCCACCACCCCCTGACCTCGTAATCCATCCTCCTCAGCCTCCCAAAGTGCTGGGATTACAGGAGCGAGCCCCCGTGCCCCGTCTCCCAGGCCTTGGTTTTATGGCTTATGTGTGAGTTTAGGGCCAGGAGTGAGGGAGGCTAAAGACTGCACAGAAGAACATGGTAAGTAAAAGGAGAGGACAAGAAACTAAGAGAGAGAGTGAACCACGGCCCCTCTCTCTGTGTAACCCTCTCCAACCTTTAGTAAAGTCAACTTTTGTAGGAGTGGGTGATTTTGGAGGCTGTGAAGAGAGGGTGAGCTGAGGACGGAGATGGATGACGTGAACATTGACCACTTGCAGCTGGGCACGGTGGCTCACACCTATAATCCCAGCACTTTAGGAGGATCACAAGGTCAGAAGATCGAGATCATCCTGGCCAACACCGGGAAACCCTGTCTCTAAAAATACAAAAATTAGCGGGGCATGGTGGCGTGTGCCTGTACTCCCAGCTACTCAGGAGGCTGAGACAGGAGAATCGCTTGACCTGGGAGGCGGAGGCTGCAGTGAGCTGAGATCGCACCCTGCACTCGAGCCTGGGTGACAGAGCAAGACTGTATAAAAAGAAAAGAAGTTGATCACTTGCATGAATGCAGGAACCAGTTCACCAAAATGATCTAATAATAATAAAAAATGTGTTTCAGTGTGTTTAAGACAGGGTCTCGCTCTGTCGCCCAGGCTGGGGTGCAGTGGCACGATCTCAGCTCACTGCAACGTCTGCTTCTTGGGTTCCAGTGATTCTTCTGCCTCAGCCTCCTGAGTAGGTGGGATTACAGGTGTGCACCACCACATATAGCTAATTTTTGTTATTTTCAGTAGAGACAGAGTTTCACCATATTGGTCAGGCTGTTCTCGAACTCCTGACCTCAAGTGATCTGCCTGCCTCTGCGTCCCAAAGTGCTGGGATTTTAGGCGTGAGCCACTGCGCCCAGCCTGAAATACATTTTTGATGTAAAGGGAGCATGCTTCAGATGCCAAGGAGATGGATTTAAAGAAAATACTCCAAGGCCGGGTCAGTGGCTCACGCCTGTTATCCAGGCATTTTGGGAGTGGGGCAGATCACTTGAGGTCAGGAGTTCAAGACCAGCCTGGCCGACATGGTGAAACC
>NW_022445189.1:0-2918 GCF_009761245.1 Sapajus apella
ATCAAGGTGAAAGAACATGGAAAGGAAGAAAATGGTCCTAAGATGCTCCGAAGGCTGAATGACCTCTTCCCCCGCCCATATCACGTGCCCCATTGTCTCCTACTCCTGGTGACCTAAGTTATAATTGCAGGTCAGCCCCTTTCCTGGCTTCCCCCAGAGGCACTGCCTGCTCCTTGGCTCCCTCCGCAATCATCAGTGATGCATTCTCCAAGGAAGCCGCTGAGACAGCTCTCACTTTCAAAACCCAAATTCCAGTACTGGGTGTGCCCAGGTGCCAAGCAGTTACTTGTGTGGGGATTTATGCTCACATATACGGAAGACTGACTGTGATTAGCAATGCTTGGCAAACAACTCCTCCCATTTGGGCTAGCGCGGAAGCTGAAGTCAAGAGCCCTCTGAAGGATGACAAAGGTAAACAACCTCGAGGGGCTCCTTGAACATGGAGTCTAGGAGATTCTGCTGAAAGGGACAGGGATACCAAGTCCTCACGGCTCCACAGATGCTGGAAGCATTCACGTGCACTTCACCTGTTCATCAGTGGATGAATGAATTTTTATATGTAGCATACATTCATAGTGGAATACTGTTCAGCCTTAAAAAAGAAGGAAATCCTGTCTTTTTCCACAAGGTGAGTGAGTCTGGAGGGCATCGCACTGAGTGAAACAGGCCAGACACAGAAAGAGAAATGTTAATACTAAATGTCTCCCTTCTACATGGAATCTAGTAGTAGTTTTGTATATTTTGCAGAGACAGAGTTTCACCATGTTGGCCAGGCTGGTCTGAAACTCCCGAGCTCAGGTAATCTGCCCACCTTGACTTCCCAAAGTGCTGGAATTACAGGTGTGAGCCACCACGCCCAGCCAATCTCTGCTGCTTCTCTTTACCCTGAATATCATTTTATGTTTTCTTGAACCTGTGAACATCTTGTGAATGTTAAATAGTAAGACCTTCTCAAAATGAGACCCCATGTTCTAAACGGAACCTGCAGTCAGGATTCCGGGGAAGGTCAGCTGCCTCCCACCCCCAGCCACACTTTGCTGTGTAAGGCATTGTCTATGGACAGTCGGGATTCCGGGGAAGGTCAGCTGCCTCCCACCCCCAGAAGCACTTTGCTGTGTAAGGCATTGTCTATGGAACATCGAGGTCACTTGGCACCTTGGAAAGACATTCAGGAAGGGAGTTACTAAGTCTGAATTTCTGAAGATTAATGTAGTAGAGGAGAATGATGAGTCTATGGCTATCCTTCCTTTTTTTCCCTCCTGTCTAACAAATTTTGTATTTTATGACCAACCTCTCCCTAACCATCCCCCAATCTCAGGGTAAGCACCATTCTACTCTCTACTTCTTCTATGAGCCAAGCCAGCTGGACTTCTGACCTACAGAAAGGGGAGACAATCAACAGGTGTTGTTTGCTGCCTCTAAGTATATAGTGATTTGTTCTCGAAACAAAGGAAAATGAATACAATAAGAGGTGAGAGCAGAAGGAAGGAACAGAGTGGGTCTTTGGATGCTGCCTGGAACCTAATACTATGTCTGACATTGGTGTTGCATCCAGATTTCAAAACAAATCTCGGCTGTCCTTCTGTGTAATCATCCCAGGAGCAATAGAAAGTAGGCACAGAAAGTCACCAATGCAGTTCTTCTAATGAGGAGCCTCAGGAAGGGAGAAGTTTGTGGTTTGCCTGCAGGGGCTTTTCCAGTTAGTGGGGAGACAGAGATTAGGACTCTAAACTCGAGACTGTCAGCCTGGGAACCTTCCAGAGCCCACCCAGGAGTGAGGCAGGAAATCTCAGCCCTCCTGACATTTTGTCTGTCTACTCACCTTTCTGTAGACAGCAAAGATGGTTTCGATGGAGGCCAGGCACTCTCAATGTTGGAAGATCCATCTAGTGGGTCAAAGCAGACCATGTATTTCCTCTAAATCAGGGAGGAAAGCACCACCCGATCAGCACATCTTCCTATGAGCACAATTGCACTAGGCTGTGTGAGGCAGAAAACATCAAATAAAAAAAAAAAAAAAAAAAGATTGTGAACCATGATATATCCTTATCAAAAATCACCATGACTTACAGAGGACGGGGCGTGCCAGCTTATGTAAAAATACTCCTTTGGGTTTTGTATTGGACAATTCACCTGTCCAATGTGAACACCAGAAGATAAAGTGGGTGGGGTCTTGAAAGACCCATATCCCTACACACAGACAGTCTGCTGTCACAGGCAGCTCCAGCCATGGAGGGAAGACCCCGGGTCCTTTGTACAGCTGCCTGTGTGCAAGGTCCTGAGAGAGCCCTTAGTGATGGGGACGGGAGCCCCTGGCTCACTAGACACTGGTAACAGAACTTCAAGTGAGATGAGGGTCATTTCTCCCTCCACTCAAATGAGTTTCCCCTGACTTGCCAATGAGCGTTAGCCCAGCTTCACTTGAGCTTTGTGTCTGCTTTTTTCCATGCTGTCAGAGGCAGACCAAAAGAGCTCGATAATCTATAAACTTAGAAATTCTCCAACATCTCTGTAATAATCCAATGTATCCAAAAGTGATCCAATTTAGCCCATTCACGCAGTATCCATTCAGCAGATACTTATGCTGGGAACTGTCCAGGGCACTGAGATTTCAGCGGTGGTGATACTGGCAGGAAGGCTGGATTTCTTGGAACTGACATCTAATGGGAGAACAGGCAGCACGCGGGTCAGCACACACACAAGAAGGTTGTAGTGTGTGATCAAAAGAAAACTCACACAGGCTGGGGGCTGGAGAGCCATAAGGGGGGTCACATTTGATGACAGGCCTGACTAGAATCAAGGAATGAAGACACACAGAGAGACCCAGAGAACAGATTTTTTTTCTTTTTGAGACAAGAGTCTCACTCTGTTGCCCAGCATGGAGTACAGTGGTGTGGTTACAGCTCAGTGCAGCCTGG
>NW_022445190.1:0-2917 GCF_009761245.1 Sapajus apella
GGATGGCAAGGAGGGAGGGTCGTCTAGGGCAGGGATGGAGCTCTGATCAAAGAACTGGATGGGCTTCCTGGAGGAGGAAGACAGGAGGGGTCCTCAAGGTAGGGGGCAGAGAAGGGGAGGGCCAAGAGCAGGACAGGTTCTGGTGAGGCAGGAGGTTGCTAGCGTCAGACCTCCTGAAGGGGGTCTGTGTGGAAACTTCAGACCAGAGCCCAAAGCCCATGAATGCCTCACTGAGTGGAGAGTCCACTGCTGACCTCCTCCTCCACCCAGGACACAGCCGAAAGTGATGCCAGCCTCGGCCTGCTGGGAAACCCCTGTTATCCTAACAGTGTGGGGAGGTTTGTCTGGGCCCCTGATCCCCTCCTCAGAATGGGGCCTGCAAGTCAGGGTTCCGTTTCACCCACGGTCATCCCAGGGCAGGGCTGTGACCCTCCACAGCCACACCCCATCCTGGGTCCCAGCAAACAGTCCTGAGCCAAACGTCCCCAGGTTCCAGCCACCATCAGCACCGAGCGGGCTGTGTAGAGGGCTCTCTGCAGCAGCAGGCTGGCTCAGGGGGGCCAGCATGGTCGGTCCCACTCTGTTCTCAGCTTTTTGCTCCTGCAGGGAGGGGTTCTCCCACCCAGCATGCTCCGATTACCAAGGTGACCTGAGCAGCTGCGAGTCTCCTGGTCAGCTGAGCCCCAGGTGGTCACAGGGGAGGAGGCCACGGCAGGCCCTCCCTCTGCCTCCCACAGCCATGCTGCCCCTAGGCCACTCTGCACCCCACTTCATGAAAACCGGGGCTACTGGTGGAGTACCCACTGGATTTCACAGCCTAGCCTGCATCGTGTATGTGGTGCTTCCTGGGAGGTAAAGAAGATGCTGGAGCCAGCAAGCCCGGCCTGCCTCAGCCTCTCAAAGAAGGACCCCTGCAGAGGGTGGGCCAGGCAGAAGTCGCCATCATAAAGAGGAATTTGTTGAAGAGAGCCCCATACTCCCCTTGACAGAGGTGAGAAACGCCAGCGTTCCTGGGGGCTCAGCGGGTGCCGGGAGGGAAGCTGTCTGCTTGCAGGCTGGGAGCTCTGCACGTAAATGGCTCACTCCATTCTGCAGCTCCACAGAGGGAGAAATGCGCGCTGTGTGGATGGGGCTCCTCGTGTTTTAAGAGAATTTTAAAATGCAGAATCTATGTGAAATCTCCCAGGTTTTAAGTGTTGACAACCAGGTCAAATTTCAAAAGAACGTGTGGTTTAAACAACACACATCCAGGAACCATGCTGTGGGCCAGGAGAAAGGAGCCAGGTGTCCGCCATGCGGCCAGCGTTCCAGAGCTTCCTCACCCCGTATCAGCGGGTGCGCCCGTGGGAGCGGACTGGGGGAAGCAGGCCTCCGGACCCCAGATCCCCAAAGACATAGCACCACACTTTAGCCCCCCACCACCCCCAGCGTTTTCCAAAGGGTGGCTCCAGAGACACTTGTTCCTGGGGTTGTTCGTAGACATGTCTTCTAACACTCTGGGAATCTCAAGGTTAAATAAATCAAAACAGACTTCTTTACTCCAGGACACCTGGGAACCTTTCACCTGCGACAGAACCTTGTGAGTTATCCAGGAGGGGAGGCTGTGCAGTGCTTCTCAAGCCAATTCCACAGGGGACCCACTTTCAAGGTGTACCTGTTAATTCCAGAAAGACGCTACGGCCACGCAGAACACGGCTCTAGAAGTGGAGTGCAGCACCCCACCCCACCCTAGCAGACCCAGCCGTCCCAGGGTGGTGGGCACCCAGGCTGAGGTTGGAAGGGGCAGAGGAGCTGCCGGTCAGGCCGGTGCTGGTCAGGAGCAGGGCTCGTCCTGAGGATGGCAGCAGCGCCCAGGAGGAGCAGACTGAAGGACCCAGACCCGCTAGGAGGCCACCGCTGTCATGGGGGAGAGAGACAGGCAGAGCCAGGCCTGAGGCGGGGAGGCTGCTGCAGGGTGAATGCATCCAAGAAGATTTGCAGGTGGAAGAAATGGTCAGAATTTGGTGTCAGGGAGGGAGGAGGCTAAGACCAGACCAGATGAGGGCTAAATGGACAGAGCTCACACAGAGACTTTGGGCCCCAGGGGAGGGGTGCTCAGAACCCAGGCTGGGGACCAGTTCCCTCCATGTCCCCTGACGTACAGCTCATCTCAGGAAGCCAGGCTCAAGCAAACTTCAGCCTCCTGGGGAGAGAAGCCCCAGAGCACCTGGTCAAGCAGGAGGTGGAGAAGTGGGTCAAGGCACCAGGAGCTCAAAACCCGGCCACCCCTCCCTCGGGATCCAGCGCTGCACAAGGGGGTGGCTGGGAGAGAGGCAGAGCCCTCCTGATCCTGCCCCCAAGCTCCGCCCTGAGCCAGGCCAGAGGGTGGCCCAGGTTGCAGCTGCTGCAGTGCCCCAGTGCCACCCGGACCCAGGCCTGGGCTCTTCCTGCTTCCAGCAGCCCTTGTCCCTCCCACTGAGAGGAGAGGCAGGGGCAATTCCCACAACTGTCTCTCCAGCTGCCCCCACAGCCTCCAGGCTAATTTTAGCCCTGCCATCAGGCTGCAGCTGGGGACGCTGGGTTGGAGAGGGCTGTGTGCCTGCCCAGTTCTGAACACAGGCCCTGGGGGCCTCAGGAGGCTTGGATGGCCGGCCATACCCAGAAAAACAGCGCAGCTCAGCCCGACAGGTCCCCCCGACACCCCACCCCACCCTGCCTCTCTGGGGCCTTCTTCATCCCACGGGGACCCCTCTGGGGTCTCCCACTGCCTGCCAAGCAACAGCCACACCCTGCCCACTCTTTGGTGAATTCCCACTGCTCTGGGCATTCTCACTAACCAAGTAAGGCTGGCAGTTGGTGTCCGCTCCTCCCGCCCTGCTGCTGAGTCGGGCCTTGGTTCCCTGGCTCTGTCTACTCTCCCTTGGATGGTTCCAGCAAT
>NW_022445191.1:0-2916 GCF_009761245.1 Sapajus apella
AAAGATACCTGTGTCTTTCGACTCCAAATACAGTGCTTTCTGTTGCACACCCGCAGACTGTCCTTCCTTGTGCCACTCTAACAATTAAAAAAGAGATCTACCAGGCACAGTGGTGCATGTCTGTAGTCCCAGCTACTCAGGAAGCAGAGGCAGGAGAATCACTTGAGCCCAGGAGTTCTGAGCGGTAGTGTGCTATGCCAGTTACGTGTCCACGCTAAGTTCAGCATCACATAGGAGACCACCAGAGTGCCCAAGGAGAGGTGAAGGAGCCCAGGTTAGAAACAGAGCAGGTCAATACTTTCCTGCTGATCAGTAAGAGGATTATACCTGTGAATAGGCACTGCACTGCACTCCAGCCTGAGCAACATAGCAAGACTCCATCTCCAAAAATAAATGAATAAGCAATATACAAAGTAAAAGATCTTTGATCAGCAAATATTTATTGAACCACATCTAAAGCTATGGAGAGTATACGAACTGTGAGCCCCCACCCAGAAGGAAGCTGTCCTTTCATAACTGCAGGCCCGGACACAGTGTCAATGTTCTCACAGGAGACATTGGAGGAGCTGCAATAGTTCAAAGAAGGGAAGGTCATTTCTGGCTTTGAGGTTGAGGACCGTTTTGTGGAGCTTCTGCTCTGAGCTAGGTCTAAAAAGGCGAACAACTAGCAAAACTGTAGAATGGGACATTCTGTATACATAGAAAGGACAGCATGCAAATCCACTCCACAATGTGTCAAGAAGCTGGTGGAAATGAGGTGGCTACATTCTCTGGACTGATTGTAGAAGTCATGAGGGCAGAGGAAAGCATCGACATGCTTCCTTTAATCCCTGGAGAATCATGGAAAGTAATGTCCATGAAAATGCCTTGAATTTGAGTTAATAGTGTGGCATCCAGGTAGGAATATTTAGAAGGCATCCAGAAACACAAAGCTCACAAAATAAATGCGAAAACCCATCGAATCACTCATACCTTTTCTTTTTCAGAAACGGCGTCTGTCAGAACCGCCAACCACAAGAAAAAAGGTGATGATCAAGTGACCTTCCGCCAATGTCTCATCTATTATGTTGTCGATTTTCTATCTCTGTCGCGTTACTGTCTTTAAATTGACCCATCATCATAAAATTTGATTTTATAATCTGAGCCTTTTGCGGTTGCTCCTTTCCAACATTATTCAGTGTGTAAGTCCACGGCTCATTTGAGCATCAAAACATTTGAGATAGAGATAGAAACTATCCTCAGAAAGAGATTAAAAGACAGAACTGAATCATGTGTTTTTTAGCAAAAGAGCTAACTGCCATAATTTTTTTTTTTTTTTTGAGACGGCGTCTTGTTCTGTCACGAGGCTGGAGTGCACTGGCATGATTTCAGCTCACTGCAACCTCCACCTCCTGGGGTCAAGCGATTCCCCTACTTCGGCCTCCTGAGTAGCTGGAACTGCAGGCACACACCACCATGCCCAGCTAATTTTTATATTTTTAGCAGAGATGAGGTTTTACCATGTTGACCAGGATGGTCTCAATCTCTTAACCTCGTGATTCGCCCACCTCAGCCTCTCAAAGTGCTGGGAGTACAGGCATAAGTTACTGTGCTGGCCATACTTCTTTTTACAGAGGGTCTTGCTCTGTTGCCCAGGCTGGAGTGCAGTAGTGTGATCTCGGCTCACTGCAACCCTCACCTCGCTGGTTCAAACGATTCTTGTGCCTCAGCCTTCCCAGTAGCTGGGACAGGTGTATGGCATGACACCTGTCTATTTTTTTGTATTTTTAGTAGAGATGGGGTTTCACCATGTTGGCCAGGCTTGTCTCAACACCTGACCTTAAGTGATCTGCTCACCGCAGCCTCCCAAAGGGCTGTGATTACAAGCATGAGCCATCATGCCCGGTGCCATTCTTTAAAAAAAAAAAAAAAGATAGGGCTGGCGTTGGAAAAATAAGCATGAGTTTGAGATGCACAAAACAATGCATTTAGCATCTACTGCCTTTGCAACCTCAACATAAACACTGATTTTTTTCATTGTTTTTTCTGGATTCTATATTTAAGAAATAAATACAAAGTAAAAGTTCCCCTAGAAACATCTTTAGCATCCAAGAACTGGAAGCTAAGCATACGCTGTGGTGGATACACCCTGAAATCCCTGCTGGAGGTATTCTAGTGACAAATGGCTGAAATCAAGGATTTAGCTGTCATGCTTCACTAACACCAGGCTTTAGCAGAATTTCTCAGTGTCCAGAAACTTGTCATGACTTCCCCTGCCCAGGTCTCGATGCATACGTTATTACTAACATTCTCACCTGACAATTACCTTGGCTGGCTTATATTACAGCTTAATCCTCTAAGTACTTTATTTCTTCTCCTTTTGAAGGTCAGGTGGCAAATTGTGGCCTTGACTCTGCCACTAATAAACTGTGCAATTTTGTCACATGAAAGTAACTTAAACTGGAGGGGAAGTCTTAAATATGGGGGGAAGAGGTAAATGTTAAATGCACACACACACACACACAACACACATACACAAACATATATATATATATATATATATATACACATACATATATATACATCCAGGGACCACATATACATATGTATGTAGTTTTAGGATTATAAAATATTTCAACAAGGTTTCTTTGGATAGGCCATCTCAAATTTATTCTTGTAAGAGAATGTAAACAAATTTCAGTTTAAAGTAACTTCATTGCTTCTCATGTCAACCCCTTGATGTTAAAAGATACCTGTGTCTTTCGACTCCAAATACAGTGCTTTCTGTTGCACACCCGCAGACTGTCCTTCCTTGTGCCACTCTAACAATTAAAAAAGAGATCTACCAGGCACAGTGGTGCATGTCTGTAGTCCCAGCTACTCAGGAAGCAGAGGCAGGAGAATCACTTGAGCCCAGGAGTTCTGAGCGGTAGTGTG
>NW_022445192.1:0-2916 GCF_009761245.1 Sapajus apella
AAAGATACCTGTGTCTTTCGACTCCAAATACAGTGCTTTCTGTTGCACACCCGCAGACTGTCCTTCCTTGTGCCACTCTAACAATTAAAAAAGAGATCTACCAGGCACAGTGGTGCATGTCTGTAGTCCCAGCTACTCAGGAAGCAGAGGCAGGAGAATCACTTGAGCCCAGGAGTTCTGAGCGGTAGTGTGCTATGCCAGTTACGTGTCCACGCTAAGTTCAGCATCACATAGGAGACCACCAGAGTGCCCAAGGAGAGGTGAAGGAGCCCAGGTTAGAAACAGAGCAGGTCAATACTTTCCTGCTGATCAGTAAGAGGATTATACCTGTGAATAGGCACTGCACTGCACTCCAGCCTGAGCAACATAGCAAGACTCCATCTCCAAAAATAAATGAATAAGCAATATACAAAGTAAAAGATCTTTGATCAGCAAATATTTATTGAACCACATCTAAAGCTATGGAGAGTATACGAACTGTGAGCCCCCACCCAGAAGGAAGCTGTCCTTTCATAACTGCAGGCCCGGACACAGTGTCAATGTTCTCACAGGAGACATTGGAGGAGCTGCAATAGTTCAAAGAAGGGAAGGTCATTTCTGGCTTTGAGGTTGAGGACCGTTTTGTGGAGCTTCTGCTCTGAGCTAGGTCTAAAAAGGCGAACAACTAGCAAAACTGTAGAATGGGACATTCTGTATACATAGAAAGGACAGCATGCAAATCCACTCCACAATGTGTCAAGAAGCTGGTGGAAATGAGGTGGCTACATTCTCTGGACTGATTGTAGAAGTCATGAGGGCAGAGGAAAGCATCGACATGCTTCCTTTAATCCCTGGAGAATCATGGAAAGTAATGTCCATGAAAATGCCTTGAATTTGAGTTAATAGTGTGGCATCCAGGTAGGAATATTTAGAAGGCATCCAGAAACACAAAGCTCACAAAATAAATGCGAAAACCCATCGAATCACTCATACCTTTTCTTTTTCAGAAACGGCGTCTGTCAGAACCGCCAACCACAAGAAAAAAGGTGATGATCAAGTGACCTTCCGCCAATGTCTCATCTATTATGTTGTCGATTTTCTATCTCTGTCGCGTTACTGTCTTTAAATTGACCCATCATCATAAAATTTGATTTTATAATCTGAGCCTTTTGTGGTTGCTCCTTTCCAACATTATTCAGTGTGTAAGTCCACGGCTCATTTGAGCATCAAAACATTTGAGATAGAGATAGAAACTATCCTCAGAAAGAGATTAAAAGACAGAACTGAATCATGTGTTTTTTAGCAAAAGAGCTAACTGCCATAATTTTTTTTTTTTTTTTGAGACGGCGTCTTGTTCTGTCACGAGGCTGGAGTGCACTGGCATGATTTCAGCTCACTGCAACCTCCACCTCCTGGGGTCAAGCGATTCCCCTACTTCGGCCTCCTGAGTAGCTGGAACTGCAGGCACACACCACCATGCCCAGCTAATTTTTATATTTTTAGCAGAGATGAGGTTTTACCATGTTGACCAGGATGGTCTCAATCTCTTAACCTCGTGATTCGCCCACCTCAGCCTCTCAAAGTGCTGGGAGTACAGGCATAAGTTACTGTGCTGGCCATACTTCTTTTTACAGAGGGTCTTGCTCTGTTGCCCAGGCTGGAGTGCAGTAGTGTGATCTCGGCTCACTGCAACCCTCACCTCGCTGGTTCAAACGATTCTTGTGCCTCAGCCTTCCCAGTAGCTGGGACAGGTGTATGGCATGACACCTGTCTATTTTTTTGTATTTTTAGTAGAGATGGGGTTTCACCATGTTGGCCAGGCTTGTCTCAACACCTGACCTTAAGTGATCTGCTCACCGCAGCCTCCCAAAGGGCTGTGATTACAAGCATGAGCCATCATGCCCGGTGCCATTCTTTAAAAAAAAAAAAAAAGATAGGGCTGGCGTTGGAAAAATAAGCATGAGTTTGAGATGCACAAAACAATGCATTTAGCATCTACTGCCTTTGCAACCTCAACATAAACACTGATTTTTTTCATTGTTTTTTCTGGATTCTATATTTAAGAAATAAATACAAAGTAAAAGTTCCCCTAGAAACATCTTTAGCATCCAAGAACTGGAAGCTAAGCATACGCTGTGGTGGATACACCCTGAAATCCCTGCTGGAGGTATTCTAGTGACAAATGGCTGAAATCAAGGATTTAGCTGTCATGCTTCACTAACACCAGGCTTTAGCAGAATTTCTCAGTGTCCAGAAACTTGTCATGACTTCCCCTGCCCAGGTCTCGATGCATACGTTATTACTAACATTCTCACCTGACAATTACCTTGGCTGGCTTATATTACAGCTTAATCCTCTAAGTACTTTATTTCTTCTCCTTTTGAAGGTCAGGTGGCAAATTGTGGCCTTGACTCTGCCACTAATAAACTGTGCAATTTTGTCACATGAAAGTAACTTAAACTGGAGGGGAAGTCTTAAATATGGGGGGAAGAGGTAAATGTTAAATGCACACACACACACACACAACACACATACACAAACATATATATATATATATATATATATACACATACATATATATACATCCAGGGACCACATATACATATGTATGTAGTTTTAGGATTATAAAATATTTCAACAAGGTTTCTTTGGATAGGCCATCTCAAATTTATTCTTGTAAGAGAATGTAAACAAATTTCAGTTTAAAGTAACTTCATTGCTTCTCATGTCAACCCCTTGATGTTAAAAGATACCTGTGTCTTTCGACTCCAAATACAGTGCTTTCTGTTGCACACCCGCAGACTGTCCTTCCTTGTGCCACTCTAACAATTAAAAAAGAGATCTACCAGGCACAGTGGTGCATGTCTGTAGTCCCAGCTACTCAGGAAGCAGAGGCAGGAGAATCACTTGAGCCCAGGAGTTCTGAGCGGTAGTGTG
>NW_022445193.1:0-500 GCF_009761245.1 Sapajus apella
AAGTGATGGGTGTGTGCAGTAGTTAAGAAATCTTTTCTTTGGAGAATCTGGTATTTTAAGCCATATACAGGCATATGAGAACGAGAAGTAAGACTGTGAATAAAACACAGCGGAAACGTCTATTTCAAACTGCTCTGCTTTGTGTTCGTTTACCTTAGGAAGTTGCATCTATGTTTAGATACAGCCAGTTAGAAAACCGTTTCTTCTAAAAGCTGAGTTTCGATATTCCAGAGTGAATGAGACTATAGGCTGTAACGAGAAATATCTGGCAATAAAACAAAAAGGCAGCTCTCTAGCAGAATCGTTCTCAAGCTGTACACTCAACTTACAGAGTTAAACTGATGTGTGTGTGCAGCAGTCCAGAAATCCTTTCTTTGGAGAACCTGGAAACAGATATTTCCAGCCATGTACAGGCATATGAAAACTCGCCATAAGACTGCGTTTAAAACTCGGGGAAAAGTCTAGTTCAAACTGCTCTGCTTTCTGTTCGTTCACCTTAA
>NW_022445193.1:600-2621 GCF_009761245.1 Sapajus apella
ACATCTCTTTCAAACTGCTCTGTTTTGTGTTCACTCACCTTAGGAAGTTGCATCTATGTTTAGATTCAGCGAGTTAGAAACAAGCTTCTTCTAAAAGCTGCGTTTTGATATTCCACAGTGACTGAGACTATAGTCAGTAATGAGAAATATATTGCTCTAAAACAGAAAAGCAGCTCTCTAGGAGAATGGTTGTTAAGCTGTAGAATCAATTTACAGAGATAAACTAATGTGTGTGTTCCACAGTTCAGAAACCCTTTCTTTGGAGAATCTGGAAACAGAGATTTCCAGCCGTATACAGGCATATAAGAACTTGCAGTAAGACTGCATTTAAAACACAGGAGAAACGTCTATTTAAAACTGCTCTGCTTTGTGTTCGTTCAACTTAGGAAGTTGCCTCTATGTTTAGATTCAGCGAGTTAGAAACACGTTTCTTTTATTATCTGCGTTTGGATATTCCAGGGTGATTTAGACTATAGGATGTAATGAGAAATATCTTGCTCTAAAACTAAAACACTGCTATCTAGCAGAATGGTAGTCAATCTGTCCAATCAACTTACAGAGTTAAACTGATGTGTTTGTGCAGCAGTTCAGAAATCCTTTCTTTGGAGAATCTGGAAACAGATATTTCCAGCCATTTACAGGCATATAAGAACTTGCAGTAAGACTGCATTTAAAACACAGGAGAAACGTCTTTTTCAAACTGCTCTGCTTAGTGTTCGTTCACCTTAGGTCGTTGCCTCTATGTTTAGATTCAGCGAGTTAGAAACACGTTTCTTTTATAATCTGCGTTTGGATATTCCAGAGTGAAATAGAGTATAGGATGTAATGAGAAATGTCTTGCTCTAAAACAAAAACGCAGCTATCTAGCAGACCAGTTGTTAAGCTGTACAATCAAGTTACAGAGTTAAACTGATGTGTAAGTGCAGCAGTTCAGAAATCCTTTCTTTGCACAATAGGGAAGGAGATATTTCCAGATGTATATAGGCAAATAAGAACTAGCAGAAATACTGCGTTAAAAACACGAGAGTAACGACTAGTACAAACTGCTCTGCTTTGTGTTCGCTCACCTTAGGAAGTTGCATTTTGTTTAGATTCAGCGAGTTAGAAAAACGTTTCTTCTCGAAGCTGCATTTGGATATTAAGAGTGATTTAGACTATAGGCTGTAATGAGAAATATCTTGATCTAAAAAAAAAACGCAGCTATGAAACAGAATGGTTGTTAAGCTGTACAATCAACTTACAGAGTTAAACTGATGTGTGTGTGTGCAGCAGCTCAGAAATCTTTTCTTTGGAGAATATGGAAACAGATATTTCCAGCCATGTACAGGCATATAAAAACTAGCCGTTAGACTGTGTTTAAAACGCGGGAGAAAAACCTAGTTCAAACTGCTCTGCTTCCTGTTCGTTCACCTTAGGAAGTTGCATCTTTGTTTAGATTCAGCGAGTTAGAAACACGTTTTTTCTGAAATCTGCGTTTGGATTTTCCATAGTGAATGAGACTATAAGATGTAATCAGAAATATCTTACACTAAAACAAAAACGCCGCTATGAAGCAGAATGTTTGCCAAGCTGTGAAATCAACTTACAGAGCTGATATGATGTGTGTGTGCAGCAGTTCAGAAATCTTTTCTTTAGAGAATCTTTAAACAGAGACTTCCAGGAATATACAGGCTTATAAGAACTAGCAGTAAGACTGCGTTTAAAACACAGGAGAAACGAGTTGTTCAAACTGCTCTGCTTGGTGTTCGTTCGCCTTAGGAAGTTGCATCTTTGTTTATTTTCAGTGAGTTACAAACACGTTTCTTCTAAAAGCTGCGTTTGTATATTCTAGAGTGAATGAGGCTATAATCTGTAATGACGAATATCTTGCTCTAAAACAAAAGCGCAGCTATCTAGCAGAATGGTTGTCAAGCTGAAGAATCAACTTACAGAGTTAAAGTGATGTGTGTGTGCAGCAGTTCAGAAATCGTTTCCTTGGAGAATCTGGAAACAGATATTTCCAGCCATATGCAGGCATATAA
>NW_022445193.1:2631-2916 GCF_009761245.1 Sapajus apella
GGAAGTAAGACTGCGTTTAAAACACAGGAGAAACGAGTTGTTCAAACTGCTATACTTGGTGTTCCTTCACCTTAGGAAGTTGCATCTATGTTTAGATTCAGTGAGTTACAAACACTTTTCTTCTAAAAGCTGCGTTTGTATATGCTAGAGTGAATGAGGCTTTAGGCTGCAATGACAAATATCTTGCTCTAAAACTAAAGCGCAGCTATCTAGCAGAATGGTTGTTAAGCTGAAGAATCAACTTACAGAGCTAAAGTGATGTGTGTGTGCAGCAGTTCAGAAATC
>NW_022445194.1:0-2916 GCF_009761245.1 Sapajus apella
CACACACACACACACACACATGCACAGAGCAGGCGCACATCCATGCACACACGCTCCCCACTCAGGGCTCCCCAGAGGCACCTCCAGAGCTGAGCCGAGGGCCCGTCAGGAGATACCCAAGACCCTCAGTCCCGAGAGCACCCAGCTGTCCCACAGCTCAGGGGACAAGGCGTGCAGCAGTCCACATGGCCAAGCTGAAACATCAGAGAGCCCCAGCCTAGTGGACTCACTTCCTGGAACTAGAGGGCCAAGGCCCCAAGCCCTGCCCCAGGCCCATCCCAGCTGCCAACTTTCCTTTAGGTCCTGCCCTGTCTGAGGAACCCAGGGCAGGGAGGTCACTGCTCTGCCCTTAACCGCCGTCTCTGAAGAAAGCACCCTCAGGACACCGTGCACACCTCTAGGTGTCTCCCACCAGCGGGCGGCCAGCATCTCTCCCCAGTGCCCCCACCCTGCCCCAGCAACACCCCTTCCCGTCTCAGATAAGTCAGCGAAGCCCAGGCAGCAATACCCGTCATGCGCCGAGGAGAGGGTCATCCGCCAGAGAGCGACTATCCCTTCGCTGTCCTGCCCCGGCAGGTGGCACCTCACCATGCAGGCCCGAGAATGTCCCTCCGTGCCAGGACACAGGCTACTCACCACCCCACGGCCAGAAAGCCTGTGGGCACCAGCGTCATGGATAAGGGGAAGCCCAGCCCTGCACCATGCGCCACCCAAAGGGCATGGCTCCCCCACCACATACCTGAGCGGGAAGACCAGTTGCCTGGGGCTGGCACACATGGTGGCCAGGGAGGCAGGCATGGCAGGGAGGGACAGGCGCACTCAGAGCCTGGGTGCGGTGGTCTCTGGGCCACCTCCTGCCCTGTCACACCTTATTCTGGAATGGGCCCGCTGCACAGGCCACAGGCTCCTTCCTCACCTGTTAGATGGGGGCAGATGCCCTCCCAGAGGGTGGTTGAAAAATCACACAAGAGGATATAGGAAGTGGCTGGCACGATTCTCCATCCAGTATCTGCCAGTGCCCATGCCATCCCATCCCCCTCACCTGCACACACTGGGCACCCCGGGGCAGAGGCACACTCGAGCCTGGGAGGCCAGCCAGAAGCTGCCCCAGAGGTCCTCAGCCCAGGCCCACACTGCTCTCCCTACAGCGCTGTCTATCCCGCAGAGGGTTCCACGCACCTGCCAGGCCCCTGAACGCAGGCGTCACCCACCCAGCCACCTGCAGCCTCGTATTTAAAGTTCCTTAGTTCTAGCCCTGGTCCTTGCTAGGAGCTTGAGGCCCACCATCCCCAACCCTTCCTAGAGGCGACCACTGTTCTCAGTTCCCAACAGCCACTCCCCACACTCACCCCCTCCAACCTGCCCACAGGCATCGGAGCTAAGCAAAGGGTGGAGGCCACCGCAGCCTGATTGCACAGCCTCCCCTACAGGCGAGGCTCCGTGTGGAAAGGGCCCTGGCTCACCCACAGGAGGGAGTCAAAGTGGGGGTCCTCAACATTCGGGGGCTTTAGAACCACCTGGGGAACCTGGGTTAAAACTGCAGGCCCTTGACCCCTCCCCAGCAGCCACCCCCTCCCCACCAGATCCCCTTCCAGGGAGCCCAGGAATAAGTATGCCCCAGCGATGGGACACAGTGGCCCTGGCCACTCTGTGACAAGACTCCCGGTAAGCCGGGCCAGACTAGCATGGGAGGAGGAGGAGGAGGCTTCCTTAGAGTCCCTGGCAGGGGTGGGGACAATGACTCCAGTGAGCCCTGGGGCCACACCCATGCTGAGGCCTAGAGGGCTGGCCTTGAGGAGACAGTCAGCTCTGGGGGAGTGTGGGGAAGCCCCGCCACCCCTGGGCAAATCTGACAACATGTCAGCCCACTCCAGCACTGGTGCAATGCGCCCCCAGCTCAGGCACTCCCACCAGGGCTCCACCATGAAGGACGTGAGACCTGGGGCTGTGGGCCGGGCTCCCCAGAGGCAGTTCCCCAGGTGAGCCAAGAACCCAACAGGAGAGACCCAAAACCCTCTGGGGGGCTCCCTGTTGAGCCAAGGGCCTGTGGGGAGAGGGCCAAGCCACCCTGCGGGCTCCCTGCTGCATCTGGGCCTTCCGTGCCTCTTAGGGAGTGTGCACGCAGCAGCTCTGCTCTGCAGCCTGGCCGCTGCCCCTGCCCTCCAGTGGCTGACGGCAGCTGTCGGAGCTGAAGTCCAGGTGCTTCAGCCATTGCAGGGCGTTCCAACGCTCCCTGTTCCTGGAAGCCTTCCCCGACAGCCACGGGTCCTCCACCCTCCCAGATCCCCTCTGCCATAGCACCCACTGCACCTCGAGGGCACTGGTGGCGTGACTGCTGCTGCCGGGAGGGGGGCACCTTTCCCCTCTGTGGCCCTGCAAATGGCCTTAGTACATGCTGGGAGATGGGTGATGGAAGATGACGGAAGATGATGGACGGAAGGAAGGAGAGGTGGCAGAGGGAAACGGACACTCTCTCTGGCCAGATCCCTGGCTCTTGAGACAGAAGCATAGAGGATGAAGGCCATGCATGCCCCAGAGGGCAGGAAGAGAAGAGGAGGGCTGGGCCGCGGCGGCCTTGGCTGACCTGGGAGGGGGTGGTCACGCTGATCTCAGGGACAAACGTGTCCTCAAACAGGCTGAGGATCTGCTCCTGCTTGACTTCCTTGGACGGGGTGTGTTTGGGAGGCGGAGGGACTGGTTGGCCTTTCCGGAGCTGTGGGTCGGCGGTGGGTGAGGGGTCGCACGGGAAGGCACAGCAGAGCAAGGGGTTTGGGGGAGACAGACAGAGATAAAGACACGGTTAGTCACGCCCCAGGCCACAGCCTCACCCAGGCCACTGAGCAGGATGCAGCAAATGAAGAGCCACTGCGCCCCCAGCCCCCCGACATGGATGCCAAGACCACAGGCCACCCCCGA